>NC_079137.1:53917120-54039144 GCF_945859705.1 Episyrphus balteatus
TTCGGAAATAGTGACCTTAAAACCCTTTTGTAATCAAAAAAGTGTATCTGTATATTCTTCATGTTTATTATTTTGAAAATCCTTAAACTCAAAGGAAATCTTGGTGGTCCTTAAGAAAATGTTTGCCAACATTTAAAGAGCCAAAGCATCATCCTGAGTTGTATTTATTAACCTGAGGTGAGATGAAATCAACAAACTCCTTAATGGCATTT
Source organism: Episyrphus balteatus (assembly GCF_945859705.1). Classification (NCBI taxonomy): domain Eukaryota; kingdom Metazoa; phylum Arthropoda; class Insecta; order Diptera; family Syrphidae; genus Episyrphus; species Episyrphus balteatus. Next base: position 53,917,333 of record NC_079137.1, read on the forward strand.
CATCGTTTCGTTGCTGCTATTTCACTAACGATTTGTTTACATTGATTTTATAGTTTTGGTGTTTGCCTCTGAAAACTATCAAATGCAGTTCATCAGCAAATCAAATTTTATTTCCATGTTTGTGTTAATAAAGAGAAGTGTATTTACTTTGGAATTTATATCGTCGCCTTCAAGGCAGAGTGGCATAAGTCCAAATTTGTCATTTTTGAGTAGGTACAGAACTGATTAAAAAAAACGCAATTTTTCTACTGTCTTTCTGTCTTTAGTTATGCCGTTATCGCAGATAGGATTCGTTTTGTGTTTTCGAAGAAAACTGCACAACTAAGAAAATGCCCCATAAAAAAAGAGCAACCCGGTAAGATTTTTCCATCATTTTGGCATTTTTGTCGTATTAAACTGTTCGTAAGTCCGTAAATCGTATTTTTTGTATCTTTTTCGTTATGAAATAAATTAAATTGAGTTAAAATAATATTATATCTTTATATTTTTAGTTTTGTCTTTTGTGCAAAACTGCACTTTTTTTCCATAGGGGTAGAAAAAACCAAGGTCAAAAATAGTTCTTTTTTTTTTTTTGAAAAACGGCATAACTCCAAAATATTTTTTTTAAATATTGCATTTTCTATTAAACTTAGTATACCATCTCATACCAAAAAAGAAATGTGTATACAACTTTTGAGTTTTGTTTTTTATTGACAACGAAAATCATTTTTTAATGATTCAAAAAACTTCAAATGTCTCTCCTGAAAATTAGCAAATTTCAACTTATGCCACTTTGCCTTGAAAGCGACGATGTACATATTATGCAAACGAAAATACTCGAACAAAATCAAAGTATCTAGATACTCTTGTTTGTGAACTTGTATCTTGTATTTTCTATCTTTACATACTTCACTTTAGTTGTTGTTATAGTTGCATAATATTATATATATTTGAACTTTTCTCTGCTGACGTTAAACTTGTTGTACATATATATATTTTTTTTAAGTCTTTATTCACTTTAGTGCTCTTCGAACCATTGGCAATGCAAACACTCATTGATGTAATCGAAAATACCGCACTGATTTCCATTTACTAATTTCAGTCAAGTACTTATCTATTCCATAAAAATATGCATACCTACAGTTAAGGAACTAGTGGCAGTCAAAAATTGATTCAAAGCAATTAAATAAATATGTCAAATATAAGACGTATTCGGATAACGTCTTGAAAATTTTAGTTTTTAGCTTTACAGACAAAAACTGAGTCTCAAATCTGTTTTTGTGGACGTTTCGATTCAATACGTCTTATCAACAAAACACGCCTTAGCAGGCCAGAGGATCTAAGTTCTAAGCCAACATGACCCAGCTATACTTAAAAAAAAAATAGAGTTCATAAAATTCTTTAAAATATTTTTGGTGAAAGGGTGTTTTTTGGAGGGGTGATTTATGTGTGAGAAAGGTATCTTAGCAGCTGACATACACTTTTTTTTTAATTTATTAAACTTGGTGAAGTCGGATTCTACAAAATTATATTTGAGTAAAAAGATGTTTTTTTTTTGTTGATAGAGTTAGTACCTACCACAAATATCTAGTAGGACAAAAATGGTGCCCCAATGAAAAATTATTAAAAATATTTCATTTATAATCTCGAACGGTAAATTCTCAAAGTACCTATATAAAAATATTTTAAGGAAATAAGGAAAATCCACGATAATATCAATGGTATGAAAGGTACCCTTACAAAATTTTATTAATAATGTTGTCTTTGTCATGGGAATTACTAATAAAATAAGTCTATGAATTTTTTTCATGTGAAAGGGTGTTTTTTTTCAGGTGAAGAGAAAATGTGCGCTTAATGGATTAACTAACTTATAATATTGAAATTCAAATATTAAGTGTCTATAAGATTATCATGGTGATATTTTGAGTGAAAAAAAAAATCGATGGGCCACCCTAAATGAAATTTGGTTCAAACGTTGTAGGTATTTGGGGTAAAAAGCAAGAATAAAGAATTTTCATTATGAACATTTTGGGTAAAAGGCGGTGTTTTTATTTCGAAGTAATATCTAAAAATTGGTCCCAAAAATCTGAAGAAATTACTATAGAGCATACACCGAAAAAAAACATTTTTTAAATATCAGATTAACATTTTTTAAATATCAGCAAAAAATGCTCTATAAAATGTGTTTTATGATAATTGAAATATTAAAACAGCATTTTTATTATCAGGATGATATTTAAATGTGACGTTTTTGAAATTCTTTTTATATTTTATTATCAATTTCTCATTCCAAATTATTGAAAAATATTGAATAAAAAAATTCTTAATGTGTAATAATTTAAAGGCGCTTTGTGTTTTTTCGAAGTAAAATGTATGATTTACTGAGAAAATTTGATCGGCACTAAGATTTTACTTCACAAAGTTTGGGAGAAAATAACAAAACAATTATATATGTATATAAAGAATATTCACTTTCAGCACTGTTTTGTTTGATTTAAAAAAAAGAAAGAAAACTTAAAATAATAAAAAAGAAAAAGAAAGAAATATCATTATAATAAACTGAAACGTAAAATCTAGTCAACATTGATATTTTAATTGTCAAAGTGAAATTTTCACTATCCACCTAAAATTAAAAAATGTCAAAATGATATGATAATCATATCAAAATTGATATTTTAATTGTTCTACGACTTTTGTCACTCAAAAATGTTAATTTTTTCGGTGTATGTTTAAATAAAATTTCGAAAAAATTCACTACACTGCATTGAAAAAAAGGTATTTTCCAAAAAATATTTAATTTTCTTTTTAAATATAAATTTGATATTTTTGTTTATTTTTCTAAGTTTTAAATTTAAATAAGCACCTACCTACTTCAATTTATTTTTTATTCTTAACAAATTATGCATAATGCATCTAATGCAAAAAACCAAATTTTTTATCTTCTTCCTAAATCGGATAGGTATAGGGTAAGTATAATATTCGTTAACAATATAAAACTCGTGATATCAATCAGGTATGATATTAAATGATAAAAAATAGCTACAAAACATTTTAGCAACCTTTTTATTTAGGTATGTTAGACTTAAAAAAATAAATTGCACGACTGGGGTCGCACGTACTTGCTCTTATGCTTAAAGTAACTATAATGTTAAAGCTATTTATTCAAGAAATTTAAAATTTGATATTTTGAAGAAATTTCATAAGTAGTATAAAAAAAATTAAATCTGTTTTTATAATTAATTAAACTCCGTTTTAAATTATCTTAAAAAAAAAAAAAACAAATATGCCATTTTATTTCTTGTATAAAAAGGTATTTTTAGAAAAAAATTTTCGAAAATTGTAGGAGCCGTTTTTTAAAAAAATATTTTTTTATATATAAAATTTTTTTAACATTTTATTTAAAAAGTTGGCTCTTATGTGTAGTACTACACACAAAAATTTTAATCAAAATCGTTAGAGCCGTTTTTGAAAAAAATTAACTTTTCTATTTTCGTTATATGGCAGGTACCTACCGTTAGTTTTGGTCATAAAAAAAAATTTTCAATTTCCCCTCTAGGGAATCACCAAAACCTGCTAACTACCAAGTTTGAAGAAAATCACTTCACTCGTTTAGGGTGCATCTCCAGATAGATACAGACACACAGACAGACAGACAGACAGACAGAATTGCCGGACCCACTTTTTTGGCATTCTCCATCATCGTAATGTCATGTAAAATTGTTATCTCAAGTTCGATTTTTTTTACGAATCCTAAACTTGCCCTATAGTACCTATATCGCAAGTAAAAATTGTAAATAATGTAATCATTTTTGGATTAAAAAAAAAATTTTTTTGGATAATTATTTTTTTGAATTATTTTTTTTACTTTGTTTTTATATGCTAATTAATATTTTCATTTAATGATACCTATACCAATTCCTTTTTTGGAAAATGTTTGAAATTTTTATTTTATTTTTTTTTATATAACCGTTGTAACGATTTTCAAAAAAAAAAATTCTAAAAACTCTTTGCTGTAGGTAAAATCTATTTAAATTAAAAATGTTCTCTCATGATTTTGAATACATTAAGTAATTTATAACAAATAAAACAATTTTGCGGGCTGTCATTCAGTCCAGTGCATTTGATTTAATTTGTAAATGCAAATGCTGATTTTTTACTACCCTGATGAAAAGCTTCTTGCCTATATAATAACTTCTCATTTTTTTTATAATTTAGGAAAACCTTATGGAAAGTTTTACAATAAAAGTTAAATTCAAAATTTGAACATTACTTAGAAAAACAACAATAATTGCCTCAATTTAAAACTCCATTCACCGAATTTCAGCCACTAGCTCCCTTTCAGTTACAGAACTCCATGGGTATTTTTAATTTTCCTAGCGCTCTATATTATTTATTTGTTATTCAATTTCATAGAAATAACTATCAAATGAAATGAACCAATTGACAGAGCATTTCGACAAAACTAACTATACCCTTTTTATATTTTATAGCTTTAGTTATACATTTGGTTGAGTAGACTTAATTTAATATACTTTTAGGTACAGGTTCACCTAAAAATCTAAATATATGTACATTCATAGAAATAGAGAGAGAGAGAAAAAGGAAGAATACTATAATATTCACTGCATAATCAGCTGAATAAAATCAACAAAGTTCAAAATGTAAATGTTCTACAAATGAATAACTCTCAGCTAGAGCAAGCTTCCTCTTGCTCTTGGTTCTGGCTTTTGGTTCTTTTTCCTCTTTCCACTGCCTTATTCTTTCTCCAAATGCACTTGGAACTTGAAAATAGCTCTAATTGGCTTCAATTCCATCAGCAAAAATGTGAACCCATTTCTTCTTCGAGGAATACGAGTATAAAATTCGTCCAAACGAACGACAACGACGATGCTGATGATTTTTACTTCAACGACGACGAAAGTCGGCGATGACTATTGGAGATGGAAATGGAAGAAGAAGAAGAAAAATGCAAAGTGCACTTGAAAAGAAATTTCTCCAGGGATCAACCCTTTATTCCGCTAACTTTCATATAAATGGAGAATATTCAGGAATATGGGCAGGTCTCCGAAGAGCCAGTCCGTATAAACTATCCTTGCTTACCTACGACGACCTAAACCATCAAGGCAAACCTCTACAACATATACAGACCTTATACCTCAGACATAACCGCCGTTAACAAGTTAATAGAGATGCAAGTTGAGCTCAAGTGCCCTCTTGCAGACAAATTTTCTGTTATCATCTTTTATATCCTTCAACATCAGCCATAGTTGTTTAGTTTTTTTTTATTCTTCCATTTTTGTAAAAATTCGTTCTATCTTCTTGCATAGTTCTTCTGCTGTTGCTCTGTGTGTATGGGAATTCTAATTTAGCTTATGGGTTTATTTCAATTGAGTTTTTCATTTCAATTTTTAATTGAAAAATGATTTGAAGTTAGAAAAGTGAAATATTTACTATTGAAAATTCAAAAGTCTACAATACGAGAAAAATCTGTGAGCTCTCTTCTTTCTCTGGCAAAATACATTACACAAAAAAGTCGATAGTTAGTTTGCATTGTTTTTTGGGGAATTTGAGAAGATGGTTTGCATGGTTTTTAGTGTTTTTTGATTAGATAGTATAATTGAAAATGATTAAATTGAAAATTGCAATTATAGTAATTATCCTTAAAAGTTTTTGGTTAATAAATTCTTGAAATGAAATGGATATATTTTTGTTTGATTAAGGAATTGAAATCCATTGAACAGAAAATTTAATGCAAAAGTGAGTTGCAAGCAGGATTGTAAAATTGGGAGACGGACATAATCAAGTAATTTTGATTTCAGAAAACCCAAAATTCAGAAAAGCCAAAGTCCCGAAAATCAAACAGAAAAAGTAAAAAGCTCTTCAAAATTGTCTGCGATCACTGAAATTTTAAGTGATCCCGAAAAAATTATTAGGGGTATTCACGTAAACGCGGAAAATACTCCGCAAATCATAGAATTTTATCTCACAAATTTGAAACGGAAACCGTAGAAAAAAAATCAGATAAACTTTGGGTGTGTTCAATCACCTGTCGGATAGGCTATCTGGGATCCCCGTATCTGGAATATCTTTTTGAACGCGATTTATGTCTTATTATTCAGATAACCACAGATAAAATATGTTAATATTGAAAAGAAAATATCATTTTATTTGAGCAAATTACATTTTTTTTACTGTTGCATAGTATTTGCAAAATTAGCTTGACATATTATTTTTAACTAAACAAGTTCAATTTGACGTTTAACAAACAGCTGTTTGTTTCCCTTGTTTACGCAATTATTTCCTGCTGGGGTGTTCATTTAAACCTTTTGCGGAATTTTCTATTTTTCTGCAAAGTAGAAAATTATCTCGTTACGTGAATACCCTTATTAATTTGAGCAAATTTTTCATTTTATATAATTTTTCAGGATTTCGGGACCCCGTATGGGATTTTGGGTTTTCGGTATTTTGTATTTTCGAGATTCTGGGTTTTCGAGATTCTGGATTTTGGTTTTTCGTGATTTTGGATTTTCCGTGTTTTGGGTTTTCGGGTTTTCAGTTTTCGGGATTTTAATCCCAACAATGTAAAACTACCAATTGAAAAAAATGCATCTGAAATTAAAAAAAAATATTTATTACAAATAAAAATTGCATTAAAAAAAAATGTTATTGCAAGTGAAAGATATTTGCGTTGAAAATAAAATTTTTATTGCAAATAAAAATATTTCGCAATAAAAAAAAATGTATTGCAAATAAAAAAATTTCTGCATTGAAAAAAAAATCAATGCAAAATGTGTGCATTAAATATTTTTGTTTTTTTTAATATTGTCAAATTTTTTGCAATTTGGGCATTTCGACATTACATTTACTATTTCAACTATGATATTGAACCTTATGTACAGCCAGAATTGTAAGAAATTCGATGAATATTTAAAAAATATAAAATATTTAATGCACACATTTTGCATTGATTTTTTTTTCAATGCAAAAACTTTTTTTTGTTTGCAAATGTTTTTTAACTGCAATAACAATTTTTTTTTTTTTATTTTTAATGGAAAACAAACGCTTGAAAAAAAAAAAGATTTTTAACAACCCTGGTTGCAAAAAATTCGTTGAAATTTGCTTTGAAAATGTCAATAGCTACTGGAATAGCAGTATAACATTATTTCCCTTAAACTATGACATTTACTTCTTAATTATTTCTGTCACTCTACCACTTACATTAAAAAAGTTGTGTAGTTTGAAATTATTTATCCAAAGTCCAAATTATGAAATTATTCCATTAAAAACATGAACAAGAAAAAGGTAGGTAACTAAACCTGAACAAGAGTTGAATAATTATGGGTCTGATTTACTTTTTCATATTTATGAACCATCATGAACAGTTATTATCTTCTGTGTAGTTATTAATGAAGCTGTCAAGTTATTACATTACTTTTCCTGACTAATATTCTTATTCGTATAAAATTCCTATACATCTTTTATAAATTTCAATAGCTCCGATAAATGTACAAGAGTATAGTACTATATCACACAATAAACTAGCCAGCATGAGAACACCGACCAACCAAAGAAGAAGAAGAATACAGAGACTTTATTCGTGTATTATTGCAAACCCTTGCGGTTATTATCTAAATCGAATGAACGTGAGTTACTGCCTGTCATCAATGAAGAAATTGACCTCAATTTGAGAGATATTTGTGGCAAATCTCCACAAATTCACAAAGGACCAAAGTTCTTCTTGTCCTCTCACTCTCTTTCTCTGTAACAACAACTACAATCTACTGGCCTTGGCTGGCTGGGTTATATTATGGGGTTTGTCGACTGACTTTGGCTGGTTTAGCTGCTGGTTTGGTTTTGGTTTGGTGGCGGTGGTAGAGTGGTAACGACATCAAATCAATTAGGAACGTGATTCCTTGTTTCATTCAAGGAAAAACCCAATTTTATTTCTCTTCTGTTTTCTATCGCCCCCAATTTTACCTTTCTGTCATGTTAACTTAGCTTTATTTTTCGACATCAATACAATTTAGTTAAATTGCTCTTTAATTTTTGTTTTTTTGTTTTTTGTTTTGCAGTATTTTTTTTTTTGTTTCGACTTGTTTTTTATTATACGAAAAATGCTTGGCTTGTGGAATGAAAAGTTCACAGGAATTAGATATTTTATCTATTTTTAAATATAATTTTTTTTCTGCTTTAAGAGGATGAATTCGAACATCGAACACTAAACAAACAAACAAACACTGGACAAACAAGACGCTTTCAACGATACCTTATATAAAAAATTACAATATACTGCTTAGAAGATATGATGCCACTGATGAACATGCACTTTCCACTTATGTCACGATTGATCCGAATTCAACAAATTTAAAAAAAATTTAACCAAACAAAAATTTTTGAATTTTTTTAAAAGAATTTTTTTTTTTTTCTAAAAAATGAATTTTTTGAAACTAACTTTGTTATTATGTCTCATAAAATACATTTTATTTTCAATGGCGTAGCTAGTAAATTTATTTTTGATTTTTTTATTGAAAATGTAGGTATACCTCCTTTTTTATAAAAATGTTTGCATAAATTAATAGAATGTTTCGTTTGGAGGTCAAAATGATTAAAAAAAATGTTTTTTTAGTTTTAAAACAAGTTTTTTATAACATTTGTACAGACTTCCAAAAAAGAGGAGGTATTCAATTCGTCTGTATTTTTTTTAAATGTTTATTACCTCATAACTTCATAACTTTGGACTGAGTGAACCATTTTTGATAATACTTTTTGTATTGAAAAGCTGGTGGCTGCCGTGTGGTCCAATTTCAATTTCTTTCAGTTCTGGCCATAGAAACTATTACAAAACCCCATGATCCATGGAAGTCTGTTTTGTTTTTCGATAAAAATGATTATTTTAATTTTAATTTAAACTTATAAAATTAAATTAAAAATATTTTTTAGTTTTATTTAAAGCTATGATATCCTTAGCAAGTTTTATCATATCAGCAGTGACTTAGCCCTTGTGCATAGTATTTCTTTAAAATTTAGGCTATTTCTTTGAAAAAAAATATCGTTAGAAATCTAAAAATTAATATTTTGATTCACACAAAATTTAATATTGAAATATGAAAAAGTACATTTTTACAAAATTTTATCAAAATTGAACTAGAGATTTTTCTTTAATATAAAAACAGAAACCAAAAAAAAAGTAATTTTAAAAAATTTTTCGAAAATTTAAAAAAAATTAGGTATATGAAATTTTGAAGAAATTATTTTTTCACATATTCACACAAAACGTGTTGAAATATTTAATAAAAAATCCAAAATTGACTTTTTATTTTTTTTTTTTAATTTTTAAATAAAAGTTACTAAAATGTTTTTGCACATAAATTTTGCACAAAAAAAAACTGTCATAGGGCAGATACTGTTTATAACGCTCCAAAAAATATTGCTTAAACCGTTTTTGAGGTCATAATATGGCAAGTTCCGTTAAATTTGGTCCCAAATATAAAATTTCAATTTTGACCCCAAGAAATTTTATAAAACTTTTAACTAAAAAGTTTGAATAAATCGCTCTACTTTATTCAGAAAGCGTTAAAAATCCTGTTTTCAACACCAAATTTCCTCAGAACTCATTTTGTTGATCAATTTATTATTTGCACTGCTCTATGAAGTTCTATTAATAACTTAGTTAGGTATATCTGAACATTGTGTTTGTCATAAGAACCAAGCCTGAAATTTTGATTTAGGTGAATGAGTGTATTTTTTTTTTTTGGAAACTAAATTTCTATGTCCGCAAGTCCCCATGTCTGATTGTCCGCATTTCACATGTCAGCATGTCCAGATATCCGTACGTCCGCATATTCGCATGTTTACATTTCTGCATGTCCGCGATTCTCTAATTTCCTAATAATGTCCATTTGTCCACTTGTTCGTATATCAGCATATCCTCATCCTCAAAACTATTTACATTTTCGCTTGGTCGTATGTCCATTTTCTGGCATTTTCTCATGTCCGCATATTCGCATCTCCACATGACCGTATCCACATGTCAACATGTCTGCATGTCAACATATCTGCATGTTAACATGTCTGAATGTCTTCATGTCCGCCAGTCCGCTTAGACTTACAATGTCGACTTTCCTCTTCTTTTTGTTTTTTATCGTTAGGTAATCGAACTCTGAACCAAATCCTCCAACCAGCCTTCCTTCAAAGTCTCATTGTTACTACATAGGTATGTTTAATAAAAATGTTTCCATTCTAGTTTAGCATTATTATCTTTACAAAATCTAAATTAAAAGCAATTTTTCCAACATTTTTTTTTACAATTTTAATTGAGATTTGATTTTATATAATTGCAGCTTCTATTTAAAACGTTAAATTTAAATTGCTCACCATTTTCATTTTAATTCACATTCACATCCTTGGTTTAAAACCTATTTTATCTTTCTCTCTCATACAATTAACAACATGGCCGGATGTAATAAATCAAGGATGTACGATGTGTATAGAATAGCAGAACAAAATTCTCTCCCACTCACTAACACAAGCTAAGCACATTGTTTTAAATACATTAGTAGCAACAAATTACTCCTCCTCAAATTGGTTAAAAATTGCAAAAGGGGGGCATTGAACATGAAATAAAATTCAAACTGTCAGACGTAAAGGTACATCCTCATTAAACATACATTTTTTATCAGACAGAATACAGTGAATAAACGAATAGAAAGAAGAGAGAGAGTATAACCCCACCTGCCCTAAAATAGGCAAATTGGATATATCACCCAAAGTCATAAAGAAGATTATATGTAAAACTGCAGCCCCCGAGCAATTTCTCAGTTGAGGAAACCAAAACTGAAATTGCATTTTATTTCCCAAAAAAACAAAAAGCAAAAAAAAACAGGAAAACGAAAAACCAAATCGGCTTAACTGTAATCCTCTCAGTTACAATTCGCAATGAAAAAATCTCCCAAAACGAAAATTTCGTAGAGAAAAAAAATCAAAAAAAAAAACTTTGAAAAAAAAGGAAACGAAACAAATGCAATCTAATTTAAACTCATATTCTGGCACATTTGTTATGCGCTCATAGCCATGCTTCCCGATTCCACATCACACAACACACAGGAGTAATATTGTTACACATCCAGAAATATTTTTCTTCTCCCAAGAATTCTCATGAGGCAAACATCCTGGAATTTTCCTAGCAACATCTCATATCTCCATTAAAATAAAATTGAATTTGAAATTGCGACTTTCCAAAAAAATATAGAAAAAAATATGCTTAAAAAAAAAACTTTGCCAACAGATTGAGATCCTCATCAAAATCTCTCTCTTCTTATTGCTCTCTCTCACTCTTGCATGAAACATACCGTCATATCGCCATGTTGTTTTTTTTGGGTTTTTCTTACTTTGTCGATGTGTATTATGCATATTTCATGTAATGCACAGAAATTCGGCTTAGGAATCTCTCCAATAAAAATTTTTGTACCTTCTTAAAAATTTAATATAATATCTATGAGACTGGAGGACATTAGGGAAAGTTCCAACTTCCTCTGGCGAAGGTACATGTAACCGTACCTGGTGGTAAAAGAACCAAACTATGAACATGTAATATGTGAGGATTGGGAAATAGAACTGTTATCAACCGGATAAACTGTGCTTACAAGTTTTCAATTTGTTGGTTTTTTTTTTTGTTGACGAATATGTAAGATTTTTCTACATGTACAAACAAACAATATGGCAACATATGGAAAAAAAAACTCTCTTCAAACTACAAAACACACATGTGGAGGGTGGCATTTTGTGAAATAACTTTAATACCATCATGCGGTGGTTTGGTTTTTGGTCTCGTAAGGTGGTGGTCATGTCACCTGGGTTTTGTAAATTTTTGACGGGTCATGACCACATGTCAAACTTGTGTTACACATTATAAAGTATGAATGTAAAATGCCCAGAGCAAACGTTAAGTGTGAATACAATATTTAGCACAGCCGAGAAAGAGAGAGAGAGAGAGATAGAGTGTAACGTAACTTTGCATTGAGTAAATGCTGCGAGCATATAAAGCATAGGTTCGTTCGTTCTACTACAATATGTCAACATGTGCTTGTGCATGCATGTGATGCAATGTTGTCACGGTATACTTTTGGTCGCATCGTCGTCGTCATTGTAGTCGTCGTCATCATCATCATCATCATGCCACTGGCATATTATGGTTGCTTTGTTAAACCATAATTATGAGAGGTGATGATGGGTTTTGGACAAACACAATTTTACAGCTTTGCAAGTTATTTTGTTTTATGTCGGCTTCAATGAAAATTAAAATAAATTAAAATATTGTTTGTTGAAAACTAGCTAAGCTCCTTTTAAATCTACTGAATATAAAGAAAACTGTAAAAATTTAAAGGTTTTAAATTTGAGCTTTTGGAATTTAATTTCAGATTTCTATCATATCATAAGGCTTGATTTATGCGTCATTATTGCGTCATTATTGCGTCACTATTGATATCTTTTTGACAGTTTTATCTCATGTTATTTTTCTCCTCAATTTTGTTCCAAGTTGTCTTTCATAAAATCATCGTCATCGTAATCACCTTTAACCTGGACTCTCCCAAATAGTAGGGCTTACGTCACTATAATGTGGTCACCAAAAACGCGACCAAAACGCGTCCGAAACGCCTCCAAAACGCGTCAAAAACGCGTCCGAAACGCGTCAAAAACGCGTCCGAAACGCGTACTTTTATTTATTCCAATAAATTTACATTTAGTATCTGCAAAGCCTATGAGGCTTGTCTGCAGAAGACTGTACATATTTTTAAATGCATTTAGTGTTAAACAATTAAGACGCGTTACCGAAACGCGTCCAAAACGCGACCAAAATGCGGCTTAATCGCGTCTAAAATGCGTCCAAAACGCTTCCAGAATGCGTCTGAAACGCGTGAAGAACGCGTCTGAAACGCGCCAAATACGCGCTCAAAACGAATCCAAAACGTGTCCAAAAGGCGTCTGAAACGATTCCAAAACGCGTCCAAAACTCGTCTAAAACGCGACCAAAACGCGTCCAAAACACGTCCGAAACGCGTCTAAAACGCGACCAAAACGCGTCCAAAACGCGTCCGAAACGCGTCTGAAACGCGTTGTCCATGCAGTATGAACACACACATAAACTAAATAAATTGTGTTTCAATTTTTTTGTATTACTTGGAGGTAATAAAAATGTTTTTTTAAAGTTGCAAAATTTGAAGATTTTCGAAAGATTGTTTTTGACTCTATTTTTTTACTTTAAGTTGAGTTACAAAAGTCTACGCAATAAACTCAATAGAAATTTGATTTTCAACTTTTTCTGAAACATTGACTTAAATCAGCTGTCAGTTTTTGCCTTTTTGAGTTTAAGAGAGATTTTTTTTTAGGAAAAGTTATTTTTATTCAGTTAGCTCTGAAGTTTGAGAGTTTTTTTTTTTCTTGACTGTGGTAAAAATATTATTTAGAATTGTAATTTTTTTATTTTTCACTACTTAGTCCAGTAATTTTAGGTTTTATCTGCGGAAAAATTCCTACTGGGCTGAATGGCCATCTTTCTTAAAAATATTCTCCTTATACCAGAATATTTTTAAGAAAGTTGGCCACCTAGGTTTCTATAGATTTATTTTATACCACAGGTGTTTAAAATTTTTCATAAAATACTTTTTTTACATTTTGCATCAAAAAACAGATTTCAAAATTTTTTTTACGAAAATGTGCAATAGCTATGAAATTTTTAAAGTGTTTATGTACTCATCCAATTATTGTAGAAAATTATAAAAAAAAGAAATAAATAAAATTCATTCATTCGTGGTTGTAGTGAACGAAAACATAAGATGATAAATTTAAAATACACTGAACGAAAAAAAGTCCATATTTTATGAACTGGTTGCGATAGAACTTTTTTCTATCTGTTTTTAGAACAATCATAAGTGTAGCTATAAGCCGGTTTAGGGTTGTCCATTCTCTATTGCACACCCTGTATATTTTCAGACATATTCTAAACAAAAATTCCCAGGGAAATGGTTTCGGGAAAAGGGCCCCAATCGGAAAAATGGCGAAAATTTCCATTTTTTTTTGGTTTCCCCATATTATTAACAGTTGAGGAACGAAATTCAAGCTAAAAAAATAATGAAATTTCAGGAACTTTTCAGTTAGGAGTTTTTTTTTCAGGAATAGGATTATGACGATTACAACTAAACTTCAACTTTTTGAATCGTTATACCTAAGAAACGGTGGGTCTTAGGATAAAAAGTGTCATGACACTTTTTATATATAATAATCTGGTCTACAATTCTTGCATTGAAAATTTTTTGATTAGACTTACCGTTTTGCTGAAAATCGTGAAAAACCAGTTTTTGTGACCTTTTGACCCCTATAACTCTTAACGCGGACACGATATCAATGTCGATTTTTCACATCTTCATAACAAAGCCGTCATTAAGCTGTATACCAAAATTCAGCCCAGTAGGAATTTTTCCGCAGATTGGGCTTAAAAATGTCAAAATGACTGGGCTATACTAGATAATTGACAATAAATTAAAAAAATTGGCGTGGGTGTCAAAAATAGTGGTTTTTTACAATTTCAATATTAAAAGATCTACAGCTCAAAAATTGTGAGAAAAATGCAAAAATACGTTTTTTGTTTTTTTTATTTTTATATTTTACGAAAAATATTTGAATTTTCACAAAACTTGGTTAAAACTTACTTTTCTATATTTTTACCTACTTTGCAATTTAAAAAAAAAAAACATATTTTTCAATAAAAAAAGTTATCGGATTTTTGTTCATTTTTAAAAAGTTCGGGATGCCGTGTTTTAGACTAAAACCATTTATTTAAGAATACCTATGTAGAAAAAATACATTTTTGTTTTTCCGTAACAGACAGTAATATTGACAAGTCAGATTCTGCCATAAAAACCAAATTATAGGTACTCTTAACTGATGGTTTTTGACCTTCTAAATTCGAATATGGTATCAGAATTGCTCTAACGTGCAAAGTTTTTGAGATATCGAATTTTCCAAAAACACTATTTTTGTGGATATTAATTTGTTTTTTAATCGTCCAATTCTCTTGAAACTTACTCATCAAATTCATAGCTGTGTGTTTAACGTTTAAAAATAATAAATACGATTATAAAAATATCTTCAAGGGTTCAAAAGTTAGGAATTTTGAGGCGATACTTCGGTGATGGTTCAGTAGAATTTTATTTTTATTCTGATTCTTCAAGTTAATTTAGCGGTATTAAATCAAATAATCGTCAGCAAAAAAAAAAATTGATCATGAACCAGAACTCCAAAAGTTCTATTTTTAAATTAAAATATGTGGATACATTTCAAGTCTTTTTAAATAAAGAAAAGAATTTTTTTATATTCTAAAATTAACCATGAAAAAGTACAAAACAGAGAGGAAGAAAATCACAACTTCATAATTATTATAAGGTGACATTCAAATATTTACATGGCATTTGTATGTATACCTAAAGCCATTTGACAGTTGTAACTGAAATTTTTTTAACGTCGCTGCAGCATTGCCATTGACAACTTTGGAACAATAGAATTTATGTTTCCCTCTCGTAATTCTTTAATAAAATAGGGTATGTCTAGTGTAAATAATACTCTTTTCCATTTTCAAGGGCCAGAAGACGTCATTTTTTACTTCGTCAAAATAAAAAAAAATGTCATTCAAATTGGTCTGGTCTTTATGAATTAAATAAAAAATATTACAACCTTTTCGTCTTGTTACTTTTTTTGTTTGTCAAAAAAAAAATACAAAGAATTTCCTTGGTACCATTTTCACTCGGAGAAGAGAATAAAAGTTTAAAAAAAATACAATAACAAAACCGAAAACAGAACAAGCATTGAAATGATAGCATCAGACAGGCTTTTCCTTATATTCCTTTCGTCCTTTCGAATCTTTTCCATGAAAATGGTTGTAGGTATTTTTTCGAATTCACTTTTTTTATCTTCTTATTTTTCCAAAGTGCAAGAGTAAAAGGTTTTGAATAAAATGTTCTCTGGGTTCTGTATCCTGAAGAACTCCGACTTCTCTGTTTTAAGTGGAAGTTTACATAACATTTTGGTATTCATTAGTCAATGGCATAAGAAAGTATAAAAAAAGTCCTAGATATATTACAATCTTGCATAGATACATATTCAATCAGGATAGAATACGGAGTAAAATATGGGTTGGGCAAAATGGGCGAGTAATATCCTTACTCAGGCAAGGCAACAGCTCTCTATAACACAATGAGCTATTTTGCATTCACCAAAGGAACTAATTACTTCACCGGTATTCAACAGATCATTCCTGGAGCATCAAGATAGTTCTGGAGAAGAGAGTATAGAGCATATCCTATGGGTCTGCATCAGAACAGAACATTCAATTGTGGTACAGTTCTCTACTTATGTCTCCCCCTCGTCCTTCGTCCTTGTCGTCTCCTAACTCCACCTTTATACTAGGTATGTGCAATTGGTTGCTTTTACAGTTTTTAATTAAAGTTGCCATTTTTATTTACCCGGAGAATATAATTTTCTTTAGATGAGTTTTTGCGCTCTAGTAAAGCCGGAATCCATCATCAGCAAACTACTACGTAATGAAGGTGGAAAACAAAATACAACAAAAAATACAAAAACAAAAAAGAAGAAAAAACAAAGTAAAAAAACTTGGAAATGAGAAAAAATATTTCATTGTGTTGTTTCGGATTTTTTTTACCCAACAACAACGTTTCAATAAGCTTTATTCATCGTACTCATTAATAAAAGAACATAAGACGAAGTTGGTTAAAAATTAAAAAAAAAAAAAAAAAAATACCTATTACAAACATAAAATAAAAATGTAATCTCGGGTTTTGGTTACGAGCGTAATTATTATAATAATACGCATGTTTTGTTTAAAAAAAAAGAAAACATGTGTTGTTGGTAGTAAAACCTTATGCTTATGCATTATGCAATTTTATCAGGGCAAGGTTTTACCGCAAATTAAAATTTAAATGACCGCAATGGAATTAAAAAAAAATAAGGATACTAGTTAATAAATTAGCGTAAATAATGCATGGAGTTATAAGGACTTTAATTCAAGGAAGACCATGAGAATTTTAAGACAAAATGAATTGGCCTTATTCTTAAGTTTTGTTTTTAAAAGAGCAAACAATAGTCCATGACCCATTAATCTTGCCGATTTTGTAGAGTAGTGGAATTGTGTGCTTAAAATCTGATAGATCTGTTATTGTTATGCCCATTATCAATCATTATAGTGGAGCTCTTTTTAAAAAAATATTTTTCATATGAAAACAAATTTTAAACCTTTTTCAACCAAAATTTTCAAAAAAAAAAAAAAAATCATCGGCTGGTTTTCAAAAAAATAATTTATTTTTTTAATAAAATTTTAGGTTTTATAAAACACTTTTGAATAAAAATTTTGTTTGTAATCTGTTAGTAACGTCTAGTAAATATTTTTTTTAAAGTTGGACTTTTTTCCGGTAGTAGGTAGACATACAAATTTCAATCAAGAATATTAGAATTTTTTTTTAAGAAAAGTTACTTCTTGCTTCTTTGCATTCTCGATCATTGTAATGTCATGTTTTATTTCTATTTCGAACTCAAAAAAAAATTATTTGTTGCAAATCAAAAAAAAAAATTTAATTCCAAATGAAAAATATTTGCATTAAAAAAAAATTTATTGCAACTGAAAAATATTTGCAATTCGAATTTCTTACAATTTTGCCTATTTGAATAAACGTAAGCTATTTCACCACAATATTATCTAAACCTAATGTAAGGCCAAATAGTAAGTTGTAAGAAATTTGGCGAATATTAAAAAAAAAAATATATATATTTTTTTTTCTCAATGCAGAATTTTTGTTTCTTTTCAGTTACATTTTTTTTAATGCCAAATATTTTTATTTGCAACAAAAATTTTATTTTCAATTTAAATTTTTTAGATAGTTTCAGAAAACTTTAGAAAATTTTTTTATTAAACGCAGTATAATCCCAAAAACAGTTTACTAATATCTTTCAAAGTATACAATTTTCTTCAAGAGATGTCCAAACATCCATTGCTTTTTTACTACCTTGCACATCTAAATTAAACTAATTTTCTTTAATGTATTATAAATTTTTGTTTTGTTTTTATTTTGTTCAAAGTCATCTAGATTATTTACATTTAATGATTTTTTTCTTCAAAAATTAAAACCAAGCCAAAAAACTAATTTCTCCTATTTTTCCATTTAAAAATACAAATTTCTCCAATAAAACACAAAAAAGCAACCATCAATGCTATTCCCATTGATCTCCAAATCCATTTCAAATCTTCAACTTTCAATGCTTTCAATTTCGAGTCCAATGCAAATTTTAACATTTTACCCTTACCAACACGAAGTAATTCGAAAAAAGTATTCCTCATCCAAAAATCTAACAATCCACTTGATTGTGTTTCTAAGATATGAAAATTCAATATTTCCTTATAAATTGAATTTTCATTTATTAAAATTGCAGTTAGTGCACTTTTCATGAAGCACAATTGGTCAGACCAGCGAAATAATTTTTGATTAAAATGTTTTTGCTGATTTTCATAATTTTTCCAACTTATTCCAGTTACTGTAAATGCATAATTGGTATTTAGACTGTTTCGTAGTTCTTTTAAGGCCACATAATTATTTGTTTCAACTTGGAATAAATTTGAATACTTTTCCATTAGATTTGGTGTTATTTTCAAAAATGTTTCCATTTCGACGATATGTACATATATTTTCAAACCAGATGATTTCAAGTCATCGAATGATTTTATTATTTTTTCTTTTGGTGGCTGGGTCATGAGGGACTGAAGAAATGCATCGTACGAAGTAACCATCATGATTCCGAGTAAAAATATCAGCAAATATATGAATTTTGCACTGAAAGAGGCTTCTTGTAATTGAGAGAAAGACTGCCCAAGGACTCCACGAAAACAATCAATGTTGAAGATAAAGTTCCAACTTGATCCTGAGAATCTAGTAGCGGCGGCAAGCGATAAAGACAACAGAATGAAAACCACGATTGATATTGCAAAAGCTTGCCAATTGAAAACAAATGCAAAAACTTTATAAATAGGAATATTAGGCTCTATAGGCAGCATAACACACCAATCAAATATTACAGTAGGATATGAGTACCATTTAATGAAGTTTTGTGAGGATATCACTTTATTACCTGTCATCCTCAAGTGTTCCATTGAGGACACAATTTTCAAGACTATAAGTTAAAAGAGAACTGTTCACATTCAAAATGTCCAATTTTGCATTCTTTCTCTTCGCAAGAGAACTAAAAATATGTCCCACATAACCACCAAAACGATTAACGTTTTTTGAGATAATCACTCCCGGTTCTTCTGCACCAAACAAGACTGGAAATCGTATGCCTTGAAGGTTGAGCATTCGATCTGGAAAATAAACCATTTCCTTTTTGCTCCAAATGAATTCTTCAATTTTAAGTTCTCCAAAATTTGTGTAGCTATAGAAAACCGAAGTATTCCAAAAATCTTGATAAACTACTATTACATTAATTATTCTATGTTTCCAGCAGGAATGGAAAATATTTTCAATATCATTTCTTGAAGAATTTTTCAGCACGAAAATTGTTTTACAAAATCGAAGGTGTTGAAGGTATTCAGAAAGCTTCTGAAGTAATAACTCACTTGAATCAAATTCAACAATGGTAAGAATGTTTTCATTGAAGTCCTTTTTCAAGTAAAATGATGATAAAGTGTTAGTTGATAATATCACTGGAGTTGTAAGATTGCGTATAAATTCATTATCAAAAGAAGTTTCTTTGTTCGATGATCGCAAAAGAAGAAAAACACTTTCAAATTTTTCAACTTTGTTAACATCTTTGATGAATTTCAAAAAAATTGAGTTGAATTTGGCTTCTGTTATTAAAAATTGAGCAGCAAGAACTGCAACGGGGGCAACAAAACTTGGGGAAAGTAAATTCATGACTGGTAACTTTTTTCAAATAAAATGTTCTTTTCAGAAAAAAAAAAAACTATTGACTATCAGAATTTTCCAAAATACACAAGGTTAATAGAATTCTAGAAATACATGAATACTCGTATTAATAGCAGGTATATATTCTAAAATTGTACTTTCTAGGTGTAAAAACAGCACATTTTCCATATTAATTTCGACTCCTGATGGATATTTAATTTTACGGAAAATTTTACTTTTCAACAATTTAAAATTCATTGATTTGGATTCTTGTGGGCTGAGAAGTTTTGATTGCATTAAGTCATTTGTATATATAAAGAAAAAAAAAAAAACACATGGGTGTACAGAATGAATAGAAGCTCCTGTAAAGCTTTCATGAAATTAATTGTTAGTTGGAAATTTAACTATTTATAGGGAAGATTTGAGTGTTAAAAAAAATGGAACTCGAGATAACAATTTTACATGACATTACGATGATGGAGAATGCCAAAAAAAGTGGATCTGGCAATTCTGTCTGTCTCTCTGTATGTACCTCGAGCTACAGCCTAAACTACTTCCATATAAGTTCAAGTGACCTCAACTCCAAAAATGTATAAAGCGTTTCGCCCAGGTACGACAGTGGGCTCATCAGTTTTTTTTTTTATTATTTTTGTTATTTTTTTCTTCGTTACTAAACTACTTCCTATAGCGATTTTCAAACTTGGGTAGTTAACAGTTTTGTATGATTCCCTTGAGGAGAATTTGAAATTTGTTTGTAGGACCAAAATTAACGGTACTTATTACTTAAATAAAATAGAAAATAATGGCTCTAACGATTTTTATTAAAATTTTTGTGTGTATAGTATTACACAAGAGCAAACTTATGAAATAAAAAAAATATTTTTTGTACTGTATTAACGGTACCTACCATAGAACGGTTTTTTGATTTATGAATTTCTCATAAAAGACCAACCCGATTTCAAAAACAATAATTTTAATACAAAAACTTTAAGGCAACGCGTTGTATAAAAATTTCACAAAATTTTCAAAAACACGTTTTTCGATTTTTTAAAAATATTTGAATTTTTTGTTTTGAGAAATTCAATTTTTTGAAAACTGGTCGATGAATTTGGCCGAAATTTCATTTTTATATGTTGAATAATATTTTCTTTAAAGTGGCATAGGTACAAACTTTTTTTTTTGTAAAATGTTGGAAAATTTGTATAAATAAAATGCTCTTCTTTTTCTTAAATTCTTTTTACTTGCTGTGTATAGGGCAAGTATTGGTTTCGTGTCGAAAAAAAAATTGAGGTTTTAATCAAAACTAACATTACGATGACGGAGAATTCCGAAAAAGTGGGTCTCGCAATTCCGTCCGTCCGTCTGTGCGTCCATCTGTACACATTTCCACAGTCTAAACGGGGGACGGATTTTCTTCAAATTTGGTAGGTACAGATGATTTTTATGGAATTCTGAAAGTTTTTTTTTTTTTTTTGTTCTTTTTATATCTCGTTTAGAACGTATACCTCCCATACAAAAAAATACGATATTGCGAATTTCTCGAAAACGGCTCTAACGATTTTGATTAAACTTTGTATACGTAATATTTAAAGCAGTGGCAATAAAACTGCATTTTTATTTTTTCTCAAAAAAGTCAAATAACAAAAAAAAATTTTTCATTTCACAAAATTTTGCCAAATTTTAATTTTTAATTTAGAGCCAGCTTTTAAAATCTACAAGTAGACTAACATAAAAGTACTTTGAACTGCAAGAGCAAGTACGTGCGACCCCAGTCGTGCATTTTATTTATACAAGATATCAATTAGCATACTTGGTTTTGTGTACTAGTTAAGTTAGGTTTAAAGGAAGGCCTTCAACTCCAGCAACTTTGTACCGAACTAAAGAATAATTAGAGGCCAAAAGTGAAATTCTGTTGCTACCAATGCGGTTAAAGACGCTAAATCTAAGCAACTTTAGATCTAAAAGCACATTCGTCCGACCATGTATTTAATTTTTTTTTTATTTCGCAAATTTAATTTCGAAAGTATTTCTGTATCATTCTCATAAAATCATTTGAATTTTCGTTTCAATTTTCCTATTCCAGAAAAACATACATATAATTAAACTACGTTTCGTTTGAAGTGGTGAATAACTTTGTCACATTGAAAAAAAAACCATATAATCAACATTGATGGCAATTTCAATTCACAATTTAGATCTTTTATAAGCTTAGCTCTATCTACACTAACAATTCACTTTCTAACATGTGAAAAGTAATTTAAATAAGTCACGGACATTGAGTTCAATCTCATTACAATTTTGAAAAAAAAAAAAAACAAAAAAACAAAAAACTCATTTTTATATCCTTTTGGTTTGCGTGTCATTTAATCGTCGCAAAAAAACAAAAAAACTTGAAATTGTTTTGTACTTTTTGATGTCATGTTGAATTGAAAGAGGAAATCCAATACCGAATAATAGTAATTCCCATCAGTATGGAATTGCACACAGAAACAAAACAACACAGAAAAAAAATAAATTATATTCGAATGCTCAACTATTTTATCCGCCTAAACACTTCAGAAAATTGAGTACAAAAAATGCCAACAAAAGAAAAATCTATGAAAAAACGACACATTTTTTTTTTTTTTTGTAAAAAAAAATGATAATATATGCCAAAGGGCATGATTTACATATGAAAACGAGAATTCAGAAACCCTCCAGAAAATTGTACGAGTACACTCGTATATTTGGGTTGGTGCTAGTGGTTTTCGAAAAACTATATTGTGTTCATACATTCTCGTCGTATACCTTTACACAGCAAGTTTGCGCAAAGTTTCGTTACGTTTCGTTTGGTTTCGGTATAGATGCAAAACATCACCCATAAAAAGGACAAAATGCAAATCTACTTTACCCGGTATTTCAACAACTTATTCACACATATCCCCACTAGACATTACCGACGACTACAACGTCGACGACGACTTTACTATTTTATTTTTTGGGTGTCATGAACATTTGCAAATCCCTTTGTCCGCATTTCAAAAAGCACCCAGAATTACACACCCACCCTATCTAAAATCCATATCCAGATCCACAACATATCCTTCCTTTCTCTACAACGCCGTCGTCGCTCTCTACTCTATTACTATCTTTGTATTTGCCTACTGCAAATTTTCACAAGTGATGACAAGCGATGAAATTCGAAAGTTTAGTATTTTTTTTTTTTTTTTTTTGGTTGGGGTTGTTGGTTGTATTGAGTCATTACCATATGAATGACTTGAAATCCTTAAGAATGTTAAAAATGCATTAATTCCGAGAGGAGATACAACACAAGAGTATAGGTGCGCACAGATCTAAAAGGAGAGAGATTGGAAGAGATATGTAATATATTGACTACATAATCGTTATATGCGAATGAAATTCCGTTCGTGTTGTGTTTTGTGTTGATGCAAATGTAATCAGTTTCAAGAAGTTTTTGATGTAAGTCTTTTTGTGGCATTTTTAAGGATATTTTTCTAAGTGTTATTGGATTGCATGTATTTTTAAGAATTATTCAGGGATTAATTAAGAGCAATTTTGAAACCCTGATTCATTGAAAATTATCAAACTTTCCAAAAACTGAAAAAATACATACTGATTGTAGGAAATTAGTTTAAGTTATTAAAAACATTCCGATGAAAGAAGAAAGAAAGATTTTTTGAACAAAAAATCAAAAATAAAAAATTTATAAAAAAAAATTGATTTTTTTTTTTTTTTTCAAAAATATATTGCCAAACAAATTCAATATTCAAAAAAATGATCTATCTAGACCACATATAAAAAAAAATCATGTGTGCAATTCACACGTGGTAGAAGTGAAACCTTATAGGTAAAATCATTTTTCTTGCCAAAAAAAAATAGAAAAAATCTACCTATTTTTATTCTATCACCTTCAAATCCATGTTTTTTATATGACAACCTATATAAATTTTATATCATCATCTTATTGTCAAAGCTCAAAATATATATATCGATTAGGTCTATGAGGCATCTACAAAAAGAGCTAGATTTTTTTGAACTCAATCAATTTCCATCAAAAAAAGCGAAAAATACACGTATTTTTGTCTTCTCACGCTATTAAATGCATTTTTTCCCTAACAACCTATAAAAAATTGTATACCATCTGAAAGCTTATTGTCCAAGCTCAAAACATATATGTATATCGATCAGGTCTATGAGACATCTACAAAAAAGAGCTAGAATTTTTTAAACTCGATGAAATTTCATCAAAAAAAGCAAAAAAAAACATTTATTTGTATGTTCTCATGCTATTAATTCAATTTTTTTGGTTGACAACCTATACAAAATTTTATACCATGTAAAAGCTTATTGTTTCACCTTGTATAATGATGCATAAATCTTATTTCAAAGATGTCTTCAAGAGAAGTCAGAGTTTTTTAAAGTCAACCATGTCGAATTTCCAGACTGAGATTACGGTACTTCCTACACTAGTAGCTGGTCATCGCCAATAGATCTCCACAGGTGTTTTGAGGTATTTTAAAATTTTTTTTCAATTTAAGATTGTGTAACTTGTAGAGCACGTAACGTTATGTGTGATATATCAAATAAAAGGTTATGTTATCAGCATGCGTATTAAAGTTAAATCAAATTTGTATAAGCACTAGATCAAAAGATATAACGTGTGTTGGAAAAGAACATCTTTTTACCGTTATCTCCGAATTTTGAATATGAAATTAATTGAAATTTTGTACAATTATAATATATTTAATAACCTATCTACAGTACAAATTTCATTCATCTATCTATTAAAACAAAAAAGTTATAACAAGTTGAAGTCGTGTCGCGTTTTCGTTTCATCTTGTTTCAAATCACTACGATACTAAAGAAGTTTTCACTTCAAAAGTTCTAACTTTTTTTGTAGTCATCGTAGAAACATGATTGAAGCGTCATATAAAAGGTGAAATAATAAGCTTTCAGATGATATAATATTATTATTATAGATTGTCATATAAAGAAATGGATTTAATGGTGTAAGAAGATAATAAAGATTTTTTGCTTTTTTTGATGAAAATTGATTGAGTTCAAAAAATTCAAACTCTTTTTGTAGATGTCATACAGACATGGTTGATGAAAGTATTTTGAGCTGAATTAATAGGCTTTCAGATGGTATAAAATTGTAATATCAACAAATTGATTTAGGGCCAATTTTTCAATACTCAGATAAACCTCAGTTAGAGCTTATTCCTAGGAATAAAAGTTTTTTTTATATTGACATTTGGTATTTTTTGTTCTTCTGATAGTCTAACTGAAGATTGAAAAATCAGGGCTTAATGGTGTTAGAAGAAAAAAAATTTGATAATTGAACTTTTTTCATGAAAAATAATTGTTTTCAATAAATCATTTTTATACCTTTTACGCATTGTACAAATTAAAGTATGGCTTTATTCTTTAGAAGAAATTTTAAAC
Organism: Episyrphus balteatus; assembly: GCF_945859705.1. Classification (NCBI taxonomy): domain Eukaryota; kingdom Metazoa; phylum Arthropoda; class Insecta; order Diptera; family Syrphidae; genus Episyrphus; species Episyrphus balteatus. The sequence continues at coordinate 53,942,715 of NC_079137.1, forward strand.
TTTTAAATCTTGTAATTTTTGTGCAAGCTTTTCGTATACAAAAATTTATATAATGAAAAAAGAACAAAAAAAATTAAATAAAAAATCTTGGAAGTCTAGTTTCTGAAATATTTTCAATAAAACATATTTTTACTTACTCTACAGGTACGGTGACCATATTTCTGATAGCTAAACCCGGGACAAAAAATTAGTTTTATAAAATCTTATATTATTAAACAAGAAAAAAATATCAAAAAATCAACAACGTTAAAAAACTCAAAACGAAAGAAAACAAAATGCTCGATTGGATCGCATGGTTAAGGTTGCTGGGAGTATTTAAGCCTTTAATGAAATAATGCATACACAAATAATTTCATTCTTATTTTATAAGAAATGGTCAAAAATTGTAGAAATAGTTTTTTAAAATCATAAAAACATGAATTTGACATTCAAATGAAATACCTACGCCATTTAATTTTTCTCATTTAAAAATAAAAATTAAAACCATTGGAGCTGGTTACTAAATAAAAAGCTTTTTTTAATATTTACCCATGAGCATTATACATAGAGGTTTAAAAAAAGAAGTTGTTATGATGTTCTTAAAAAAAATGTTAGTGCCAACTAAAAAAATTTGATTTTTCAATAAAAAAATTAATTTTTTTTTAATGAATTTTCTTAATTCTTCCTAGTTTTTATATCAAGGAAAACGTTTCGTTGAAATCATTTAAGTCGGTTACAAAAAAGTCAGAAATCAAAAAACTGTTCTGCTGTTAAAAAGAATTTTTTTTCAAACAAAATCGCGAGAGCTGTTATTTAGCTTTTATTTTATATGATTTTGAAATTATGAAGCCTTAAATTTTAATAAATCCTTTGAAAGCTCTTATAAGAAGATGGTTCCTTTATTAGTATTGTTCATTATTAAAACCTTTTTCTGGTGTAGCTTTACAACTTAACCAAAATAAGCTGAAACTGGGTAATTGAAGAAAGTTTTTAAGACTATTGCTTTTATCTGAAAAATTAAGGAAACTTTTTTTTCCCAACCACTGTTTTCTTGATCTCTATACAAAGTATTTAAAATATTAAATAATACAAAAATCAGAGAATGTGCAAATACGGGACAAAAACGGGACAGATTGCAAAATACGGGACACTTATACGTCCCGGGTTTCTTAAATAAAAACCCGGGACAAGCTATAGAAATACGGGACAGTCCCGGGTAAACCGGGACGGATGGTCACCGTATCTATAGGGCAAGTATTGGTTTCGTGTAGAAAAAAAATTCGAGGTTTTAATCAAAACCAACATTACGATGATGGAGAAGATCAAAAAAGTGGTTTTCGTCATGCCGTCCGTCGGTCTGTGCGTCCATCTGTACATCGAGCTAGGGCCTAAACGGATGGATGGATTTAATTGAAACTTGGTATAGATGATAATACCCTAGGTAGGTTTTTTTTAGTTTTTCAATATCTCTTTTTTAAAGCATACCTCCCATATACAGTTTTCGAGGTATTGCCATTTTCTCGAAAACGGCTCTAACGATAAATTTGGTGTACGTTATACTCTTATTGATTCTAACAAAACTGCGTTTTTAGTTTTTCGCAAAAAAATCCGGAGAAGGGAAATATGGCGTTGCCGTTTTTCAAAAATTAAAATATTTTTTAAGTTCATATATTTGATCAAAGCACAAGTAAATTTCATTCAAAATTTTAAGACATCATTTTGAAGTGTAAAATGCAAAAAAAAAAATAAAAAAATTTTGAAAATTTTTTTTTTTTAATTTTGGATTTTTTTTTCAACTTTCGATTTTTTTTTTGAATTTTTTTTCCCGAAGCCAATATCTTCTGACCAAAGTTTCGAAACAAGTTTTATTTAACAGATATGAGTTCATAGTAAAAAGGTTATAGATTTCGGTGAAAAAAATACAAATTTATTTTATTTCTGATTTTTGAGAATAAATCAAGGTTATCCCCTTGCAAAATGTCTCAAAAAGACCAAAAACAGTAGATTTTGAAGGTCCAAATTAGCTGAATTAAATTTGTTTGACCATAATAAATTCGTTTAAAAAGTCGATTTTTTAAAAAAAATTTTGATACATTGCACACAGAACGCACCACGCAGAAAAGTTATTCAAATATTTCTTCCAATATAACGTTTTCGAAGTATTGCAATTTTCTTGAAAACGGCTGTAACGATTTTGATTAAATTTGGTGGACGTAATAGTCTTATTAATTATAACAAAACATATTCTCAAAAAATGCCGAGACCGGAAATATGGCGTTGCCGTTTTTTGCAAAAATCGACATATTGTTAAGGTTCTTATATTTCATCAAAGCATAAGCCAATTTTATTCAAAATTTACAGACAGGTATTTCTTATCATTTTTAAATGTAAATTGTAACTTTATATTTTTTTTTTATTTTTTTTACAGAAACTTAACAAAATCATAAATTTCCAATAGTCGTCAATTTTTTTTTAAAGTAATTTCCGAGTCTATGAGGTAAAAGTACGTAAAAAAAAATAGTGGGATTGAGTGTCCATTTGGCTGTACCAGTGTAATTTATCAAAGAATATCTTTTGCCTCACATTCAAGGAATGATAGTTAAAGCACTGCTATAATTTTGCGTAATTATTATTTCTCGAAACTGGTAGAAAAGTGAGAAATAATAACACTGGTCGGCAATGAAAATGGAGCTTGAACCAAATCATACTTTTCTAAAGGACTTTTGTGTGCTGATTCCGAATCTGAAGTCAAAATTTCACTGGCACGTCAAGTTTTCGAAATATTTAAATATTAACAGGTCAAAAACGCGTTTTTGTGGTACTTTTGGCGTTGAATGTCATCACCGTAAAAATTTTTTTCGCAAAACTACATATTATGCAATATTCAAAAGCCTTATTTTATCGTCTTAAATACGTTTATTTTTATTTTCAAAATTATTTTTTCTAAAAGATATTTGGTATAGAAAGGTATGATATCTCAAAATCTTGGTGGTTAAGGTTACTTATGGTTTTTGAAGCAGATTTGGAGTAAATTTCAGTTTTCGACTGCTGATTCGGTTGAAAAAATAGCAAAATATTATGGAAAAATAATATTTTTCGATCAAATGTCAAAAAAAATTTCATTTAAAGTTAGTTTTTGGGACTTTATAGCTAAAATTTTGATGAGCAGAGCTTAAAACTAGACGTGATGGAAAAAATCTGTAAACTGTTTTGAATTCAGCACACTCAAGTTTATTAAAATCACCTTACAGAGTTCTTGCTCCCTACTTTTTTTGTTTTTTTGCCGACCAGTGTAATAATGACATTTGTGTTTTTTTTTTTTTTGTAAATGTTTTAAAGGTCAAATTGGATGAACCTCTGTTTTAATGAGTGAAAAACACATTTGGTTATTTTAAACCAAATTTATTATAAAACTATTCCCATAGCATATAAACATATTGACAGGTACTCATTTTGAGTGATGTTTAAATATTTAAAATTTTGTACCAATCTGACCATTAGGGTGTCCGTTATTTCCCAAAGTGATGTTTTCGGCGGTGACACCCCCCCAATCAAAAGTTTAGGGCCTAAATACGGGGAATTTAACAAAAAAAAATTTTTTGGGGGTCATTAACCCGTGCCTCTAAGGTCATACTTTCCCGATAAAAATTTGTATGGGAAATTTTTAACTCATACATAAAATTTTTTTCTCTCGAGTTAAATCATCTATTTTTAAAATGTTTGTTGATTCTGGTTGGAAAATAGTTCCTTTAAAAGATTACATTCAAAATTTTCCGTTAAAAAATTTTTTTACATTTTATTTCGGTTTTTGAAATTATTAGCTGTTTTCGTAGTTTTGCTTTCACCTATCACATAATTTTAAATGCAGTTTTATTGGTTTTTAATTCTTTTCAAATATTGCATTCAAAAATTTGTGTATAAAACAAAATTTTTAATTTTTTAAAATTTTTTTTTGAAATTTTTGCCGTTTTTATATTAAATAAATATTATTAAATACTTTACCCTTTCTTGTTTGCAACTTTTTTGATGTCATTTTTTAGGTGAATAATTTTTAAACAAAATTCAATAAAAATATTGTAAACATATCTTTTGTTGTTCGAAAAAAAAAAATAAATTTAAAGGTATAAAAACGGCAAAAATTTCAAAAAAAAAATTTAAAAAAATTAAAATTTTTGATTTATACACAAATTTTTGAATGCAATATTTGAAAAGAATTAAAAACCAATAAAACTGCATTTAAAATTATGTGATAGGTGAAAGCAAAAACTACGAAAACAGCTAATAATTTCAAAAACCGAAATAAAATGTAAAAAAATTTTTTAACGGGAAATTTTGAATGTAATCTTTTAAAGGAACTATTTTCCAACCAGAATCAACAAACATTTTAAAAATAGATGATTTAACTCGAGAGAAAAAAAATTGTATGTATGAGTTAAAAATTTCCCATACAAATTTGTATGGGGAAAGTATGACCTTAGAGGCACGGGTTAATGACCCCCAAAAATTTTTTTTTTGCTAAACTCCCGGTATTTAGGGCCTAAACTTTCGATCTGGGGGGTGTCACCCCCGAAAACGTCACTTTGGGAAATAACGGACACATAACGGATTTTGAGCCAGCTGTGTAGGTCCTATACTAACATACTAGAAAAAAAAAAAAAAAAACATACACAGCATGTGTTTGTGTATATTTTTCCCATATATTATTTTTTGATGTATATGTATTATCATGTCAAAATAACTAATTGCCGCAGTCTTATTAACTTACCACTGAGGCAGGACCAATTAAAACATTTTATTGCCATTACATTTTAAAATGTTTACCTCCTTTTACCGCCATTTGTGTGGGGTTAATTAAAACAAATAAGGGCGAATGTGACGTTGATTGCGTGATGCGAGCACCGACCTGAGAGTTTACCTACTATCTACCCTACCTACAACGTACCTATATATGTAAATATGCAATATACCACCATTTTCGAAAATTCATTAAGTCTAATTAGTCGAGCTTAAAAATTATTGTGCAGGTGGAAATAAGTGAAAAATATATATATATTTTTTTGTATTCTCTCATTGTGCTTTGATTTAATTGTTGAGTTGATTAAAAGCCAAAAATAAAAAAAAAAATTAAAAATGTTGAAAAAAAATTAACTGCACGCGAAAACGTAATGTCCGTAAAGTATTTTCATTTAATTATACGGCGAATGTCAATGCACAGTTACCATTTTAACATTCCATGGTGGAAAATTATTTTGAGTTCCCTCAAGGCGAATGAAAAATGTAAATAATAGAACAGAATTACTACCAACCATGATGGCATTGGGGAAAAATTAAGAAGTCAACACTTAAAAATTATTTAACGTTGTGATTATTAATTAATTTTCGTTTTTCATTGAAACATTGTATTTATTATGTGTCCCAATAACTGAGCCGAAATAACATACTCTTATCTTAAATCAGGGTTGTAAATAAAAAAAAAATTGCATTAAAAATAAAATACTCGTATTTATTGCAACTGAAAAAAAAAAATGATTTCCATTCAAAAAATATTATTGCAACTGAAAAATATTTGCATTGAAAATATAATTTTGATTGAAAATAAAAATATTTTCCACTAAAATAAAATTTAATTGCAATTCAAAATTTTTGCATTTAAAAAAATTCAATGCAAAGTGTGTGCAATAAATATAACTTTTTTTTAATATGTTTTCCTTGAATTTCTTACAATTTTGACTATTTGGCCTTCCATTCGGTTCAATATATAGTTGAATAGTTTATGTAATGCGAAATAGTCAACATTAAGAAATCCGACGAATATTAAAAAAAAAATATTTAATATACACATTTTGCATTGAATTTTTTTGCAAAAATTTTTAGTTGCAATAAATTTGTAATTGAAAACAAATGTAACAAAAAATTTGATTTTTTACAACCTTGATCATATTATAATAAATAAGAGCTTAATATTAATTATAAATTTTTATTTTTTGTTTTTCTTAACAGTGAATACAATGAAAGTAATTTTTTGAATCCAAACGTACTTGTAGAAAAAACCGAAAAAAAAATACTTTTAAAATTTGGTTAACTTTTTCGACTTTTTTTTTTTGTATGAAAATTTATAAAATACCTAATAATAAGTGTCATAGCATGATATTTTATTTAAAAATTGAAACTTTATTTTTATCTATAGGTTTTTTAGAAAAAAAAGTAATAATTTTTCTTAAACTAATGGTATTGTACAAAGAAATGATAAAATTTTCTTTTCTCATTCAGTCAGTTTAAAACTTTCAAAAAAAGTATATCATCAAAAAACTTATAGCTTTTCTAAAGAATAAAACCATATTCAAATCTACGTTGTTTAAAAAGTGTAAAAATTATTTTTTGAAATTATACACATTCTTCATGAAAAAAACTAGCATTTTTTTTTTATTTAACAACATTTTGTCAATGTTTTTGTATAAAAACCTACTACAAATTTTTTACCATCCGAAAACTTTTTATTTCAGCTCAGAATATTCACCTCAAGCATGTATGTTCGACTCTACAAAAAGAGCTACAATGTTTTGAAAGGCAATAAATCTCTACCAAAAAACAAAAAATCAAACTTTTTTTCTTCCACCACGACTTTATCCATTGTTTTATATGACAACCTACCTCAGGACGTGTCGTGACGCCCACAAAACAAGCTACAATTTTTTAAAGTCAACCAAGTCAAAATTAAAACTGTGGTAGGTACATATGTATATCAAATGATTGATTATATTGTCGGCATGAATAAAGTTAAATCAAATTTTTAAGTGTTTTAAGTTAAAAGATGTCAAAAAATATCAACTTTTTACCTTATCATCTTTGACTTCGGATTTTGAAAATATTTGAAATTTTGTTCAAAATATAGCCATTTGTATCACATTTATAAATTTATTTATCAATCTATCAAAATAAAAAGATATTGGGCACGTTCAGGAAATGTTAGGGACTAGATATTTAGGCAACGTCATTTTCTGAACGGAAATTTGAGGAAATTGACTAAATTAGTTTGGATATGATGCTATTGTCAAATTTCAAAATTTACTTAATTATTTTACCGATCGCATGGCGAAGACACCAAATTTCACTTAACTTTAATGAATAAATAATATTAATTATAACCGATAATGCACTTTTTACTCGTTTTTCACACAAATAAATTTAATTTTGCTACATTAATTCCTTAATTCAAAACAATCTGCTGTCATGTTGACAAAATTTTTAGGGAAAATTTTCTTGCCTAACTTTCCAGTTAGCTTTCCAATAAAATTACCTAAATTGGAAAGATTTTTTTTGACAGCTGACCAATCAGAGACCGATAAATTACCTAAATATTTAGTGCCTAACGTTTCTGAACCTGCCCATTAATACATAACTGTTAAAAATTGTCAAAAACTTAGAGCAAAAAATTGTTTTTGTCGTTATTTCGTTAAATAGCATTTTAGAAATTCAATTTTTTGTACACGCATGCGCATCAGTATATAAGTTAAAATTTTTGGGTGTTTTGAAAAAAAAAAAAAAAATAGAGCAGCAAGAGAAAACACTTAAGAAGTAGGTATGTATGTGTTTTTTCAAAAAATCATATTTCAAAATCTGGAGCCTTAAAAAAAATTGTAGGTACTAGACTCCTAAATTTTTTATTTTCTTTCCAATGGCATCTTTACTTTGTAATGAGACATTACATAAGCCTACACCACATACTCCATACATCACGTGAGTCATGCAGATAAGCCTGTGTGATGTGGACGATCGCATTACAACAACAGTATACAGATAACAAAAGACCAACAGCATAACAAAACATTGTGGTGGATTTTTTCTGTGTCTTACAATTCACATCATGTTACTACAAAAATAAACATAAGACACCGGATAAAATCCAGTACAAATCGAGTCGTGCTTGAGTTGGAAAAGTACCAATCAGGTGTACAGAGTGCTTCTCCGCTTTTTGAAAGAACTAGGTTCCAGAAGTGGATTACCAGGTTCTAAAATTAGTGACGTCTGCTATCTCAGACTGTAGTTTATAGTGACGTCTGCTATCTCAGATTGTAATCTATAGTGACGTCTGCTATCTCAGATTGTAATCTATAGTGACGTCTGCTATCTCAGATTGTAATTTATAGTGACGTCTGCTATCTCAGATTGTAATCTATAGTGACGTCTGCTATCTCAGATTGTAATTTATAGTGACGTCTGCTATCTCAGATTGTAATTTATAGTGACGTCTGCTATCTCAGACTGTAGTTTATAGTGACGTCTGCTATCTCAGATTGTAGTTTATAGTGACGTCTGCTATCTCAGACTGTAATTTATAGTGGACACTGCTACCTCAGTCAAAACTAGGATTCAGTTTATGAACTTGAATTATATAATGTATATGGATTAAAATTGTATTAAAAAAATTGTATAATGTTAAGATTCTAAAATGAAATATTGTAAAACATAAATATTGTAAAACATAAAACCTTTGTAAAAACATTGTAAAACACTGAATATAAAAGGAAACAAATAAAGTGAACCTCAAAAGCTAAAGTTTGTTGCTTCTTTAGTTAAACCCTGGATCCGACGAGTATACCCCAGCCTATGACAAAAAGCTCCTCACAACTTCAAATTGTAGAGAGAAAAATTTTCCCTATCTATAATAACAACTTTGTTGAAGGTCTTTTGTATTTTTCGATTTAGAAAACCGTTCATAACTACATTACTTTTTTCAAGTAATGAGGTACCTACTTAAAGCTTAACAAATATCTGGAGGAAACCAAGAAACACTCATGGTATTTTTGGCTTCAAAACAGTTTCTTAGCAACGAATACCCTATTCCATATATTTAATCAATAAATGTAGTGCACACTACTTCCTTCAATTGTATAAATTTCAGCTTTTTTTCATTCAGAGAGAGTACCTACTTCTATTTCCTTTATACAATTCGCTTTCCTTAATTAATCAACTTCTTTTCTATACACCACATCCCTCTAGAAAAATGAACAAACTCGAGGACATTCTTGGAAAAAAGAAAACCATTGTTCCAGTTTTGGATCTTAGCAAAAATATCATCCAATCTAAAGAAGAAATAAAACGCTTGATGGAAAAAGTGCCCGACTATAAAATGCGACCTATTAAAGTTCGTTCCGAAGAAATAAAAATCAAAGATAAGGATTTTTCATTCAAGGCTCCCCGAAAAGAAGTGCGAAAATTACTTAAGCACAATGGCGAACGAGAACCCTTGTACACATACACAAATCCAACTCCTAGCGAAATGCGCGACGTTGTACTAATGGAACTTTGTGCTGTTCCCATTGATTGGAAAATGCTGACCACACTGCGGCCAAAATCCAAACTCGAGGAGGAGTACTTTAGTCGTTTGGTGGAAATGGGCAAGCTTCAGCTTAAAACGGAAACACGTGACAAGAGAGAATTCACCCTTAACAATGGCATCAAAAAAATAAAAAACAAATCCGGGGTCATCGAGACTAGACTGCTGACATGTACTGAATGTGGCGAGGAGTTGTGCTATGGTTTGTATCATTTTGAACTTTTTTTTTGAAACACATTTTTTTTTTTTTTGTAATTTGCATTTGTGATGGAAGAAAAAAATTGTTATGAATGTTAGACAACATTTCTGTGTGATGTTCAAAAAATTTTAAATATTTCATTCTAATTTTTTTGTTGTTGTTGTCTGGTTTGCTCTGCTTTCAACAGGACGCACATGCATGGATTTCAATTATGATTTGTTTGTGAGAGTTGAACTGAAACCACCAAAACCAAAACCACCGCCAAACAATTCCGTCAATAAGGGAAAGAGTATCCTGAGAAATGGCAGGAAGAAATCTGCTGCAGCTGCGGCAAGTTCTGGCAAACAAAAAAACCGCAAACATAGTCCGAGTAAAAAGGGCACAACCGACTCATAGGAGAGTGGAGAAAAACTATCTATAACCTAAACATTCACTGATGGTCGCAGAATGAAGGAAGAACGAGAAATAGAAGAGTAGAAATCTTGCCGTTGCAGTTGCATTTGCACACTGAAATGAAATACAATTCAGATTAATTACATTTTCTGGCAAAAAAAAAAACAATAAAAAAAAAATCTAATCCTAGAAAGTTTTATCTATGTGTTGTGGGTAGCGTGTTGGGTGGATATATTGTGTTTGTTTGTGTGAAACCAAAGAAGTGAGGTTAAGGTTGAATTTGACTTTAACTCATTCGGATGCTCAACTGGAATTTATGATTAAAGAACTGATTTTTTTTTTTCTTTGTTTTCATTGTTGGGGAAGGTTATGGACTTGTATAAAAAATTGATGTGCGTTTAGATATTATGCTAAGCCAACAATTTTTTTTTTAAGTTTTAAGATATTTTGTCTTTACTTAACTGCATGATCAATAACCTATTTATATTATTTTTTGATGTAAACAAATTTTTTTGAGGTCTTAGTCACTAATAGTATTATGATGATGACTTATGTATTGTTGAAGATGGAAATGTGAATATAAAGACTTTTCGATTGGAAAAAAAATGTTACTCATACACCACAGTGACTCGTACTTCATTCGTTTTGTCATTTGAATGTAAATTTTTCAAGATATGGTTGAATTGCAATATTGAATCAAAATATAGAGTCAAGAAACATAGTACTTTCCCTCATGGTGTCTGAAGTCCACGAATGGAACGGTTAAATTTATATGTATTGTAAAAATCAACAACAATCAACATTAAATCAATAATATTAAAATTAGATATAAAAAACTACAACAAAACAGATCTATTGCGATTTTTGTGTTTTATTTTTAGACCTAACTTTTATATTATTTTTTACTTGATATATATCATATAATTAAACGGCGAGCATAGTTTTTGTGGTACAAATTACCGGGCCCCCAAAAACCGAAGGGGCATAAATTATACACGGAACGAAAGAGAATGACGCGTAGATGTGCAGAATCACATTTTTTTTTACTTTTTATTAACCGAAATAACGAAATTAAACAAATTAAAATTCGATACAAAATAAAAAAAAAAAACAAACAAAACAAAAACAACTGGAATTCTATTGGAAAATTTCCAATCGACTGGAATGAAATGTCATTCATGACTGAATGAATGAATGAAAGCATTCAGCGAAAATCAAAAAACATTAAGGTGGGTTCACATTGGTGCGTTGTTTTAAGATCGCACGTAAACTATGGTTAACTTTCATTGTTTTTAGTTATCTAAGTTTAGAAAGTAAGATGTTTGTTTTATTACCATGAATTTTTTTGTTAAAACCGAATTCTATTAAAATCAAGTCTATTACTTTTGTAAACACTTTTGATACCAATTAAATCTATTTTCGTCCTTTTCTCTCTTGAAAGAACATAAGAATTTGTCAGCAATTACATGAAGCCTCAAGAGGCGCGACTCTTTTTAAACATAATGAGTGCAAAAGAGAAAAAAGATGAAAGAAAAAATTATCCGACCGGAGAGTCGTGGGTCGTGAGTCCGAGACTCTTTTTTGACGTTTCTTTTTCCACTTTTTCTTTTTTCAACATTCCCTCACATTTCTTTTTGCTTCTTGGTGCAATACAACAACAACAAATTTTAATTCAAAAGATAAATGTCAAATTTGAGTCCTTGACTCAAGAGGCATCGTGTAATAGTACGCGCCTCACAGAATGATTACACATCCCGACAAACAATTTTGGTTCTATAAAGCTGCAGCCACACAAAAAAATATAAAAGTTCTGACCTGGGACTGCGACTAAATTTTTCATATAGTTTTTGGGTCGCTGAAACCGAATCCGAATTCCGTTTTGCTCCATCACGTCAGGTTTTCGAGATAACCTCATAAAATGTCACGAAAACAAAAAATTTGTTTCTCTGCTCTGGATGTGCGAATATGTTAATCATATAGTTTTTGGATCACTGAATCCAGATTCGAAGTCAATTTCGCCCTATCACGTCAGGTTTCTGGGATATCCTCAAAAAAATGTCAAAACCAAAAAAACAAAAGTTTTTACCTGGGGTTGCGACTAAATTTTTCATATAGTTTTTGGGTCGCTGAAACCGAAGTCTATTTTGGCGTATCACGTCAGGTTTTTGAAATATCCTCAAAAAATGTCTAAACTCAAAAAAAAAGTTCTTATCTGACATTTTTTGAGGATATCTCAAAAACCTGACATGATACGGAAAAATAGAGTTCGAATTCGGTTTAAGCAACCCAAAAACTATATGAAAAACTTAGACGCAACCCCAAATAAGAAATTTAGTTTTTTTGGTTTTGACATTTTTTGAGGATTTCTCAGAAACCTGACGTGATAGGGCAAAATTGACTTCGAATCTGGATTCAGTGATCCAAAAACTATATGATTTACATATTCGCATATCCAGATCAGTGAAAAATTTTTTTTGTATCGTGATATTTTTTTAGGTTATCTCGAAAACCTGACGTGATGGGGCAAAACGGACTCCAGATTCGGTTTCAGCGACCTAAAAACTATATGAAAAACTTAGTCGCAACCCCAGGTCAGAATTTTTTTTTTTGTGGGTGTGTTATCAAAAGAAATTTCGAAAAAAGAGTCAAGCCTCTTGAGGCTTCATGTAATAGCTGACTTTGACAGTTCCTTTACCATTTTACCAAGTTTTCACTTTTAGACGTTTACATTTTTGCATTTTTTTCTTATGAGGTTCAGGGAAAACTAACAAAAACGTCTTTTTTGTTCCTTATCTACAATAACCTAAAAAGTGAAAAAAAGGGAAATTTACAAAATTAAATTTTTTTATTCCTTTCTAGCGCTATTTGTTTTTGTTTATTCAAGCAAAAAATAAGCTTTTTGCATCATTATTTTTGATTTTAAGGTAAGAAAAACTGTCAAAAAATGAATTTGAAAATTTTGTAAAAAAGAGTTAAGGTATAACTACAACGGCCACTTTCTGCAAAAAGTCAAAAGGTGAACATTTTCAAACTTATTTTGTGACAGTTTTTCCCATCACAAAATTAAAAATATTGATGCAGAAAGCTTATTTTTTGGTTTAAAAAAACAATTTTTGTAGTTTTTTCTAAAAAAAAATAGCGCTAGAAAGAAATAAAAATTTTTTAATTTTGTAAATTTCCCACTTTTTCACTTTTTAGGCCATTGTAGTTATGCCTTTAACAAATTGTTTTTATACAAAAAAAATATGGTTTTCGCATTTTTTGTTTTTTCTAGCCCGAAGAACCATACAAAAATGCGTTTGAAAATTGTCACTTTTGTACTTTTTCACTTTTTGAGCCAATGTAGGCCACTTAATGCAAAAAGTCAATAAGTCAACATTTTCAAACTCATTTTGTGATAGTTTTTTCGACCAAAAAATTAAAAATAATGATGCAGAAAGCTTATTTTTGGGTTTGAAAAACAATTTTTTTCCAAAAACAAATGGAGCTTGAAAAGAAATAAATTTTTTTTACTTTTGTAAATTTCCCACTTTTTCACTTTTTAGGTCATTGTAGTTAAGCCTCAAGGCTTTAAAAGTATAACTACAACGGCAACTTTTTGCAAAAAGTCAAAAAGTGATAGATTCAAACTCAGTTTATGACAGTTTTTACGACGACAAAATAATGATGCAAAAAGCTTATTTTTTGGTTTCAAAAAAAATGTTTGGTAGTTTTTTCCAAAAATTAAAAAAAAAAAAAACAAATATTGCTAGAAAGAAATAAAAAAAAAATTTAATTTTGTAAATTTCCCACTTTTTTACTTTTTAGGTCATTGTAGTTATGGTTTTAACATAAAAAAATAAAAAAAACGTTGTTGTGCGACGCAGTTGTCGTGGTAATGCCTTAAGAATTGATTTGTTTGATTAAAAAATGTCGCTTCTCACCACATAGTACCACGGATTACCTTTTTACTACTGTATATTATGAAGATCTACACCTGAACATACCTTTAATAAATGTGAACATATCTTTAATCATTATTAAGTGTCTGAACGCATTCATTAAAATTTTCCTGGAAGATTTGACATTTCTCAAACGTCAAGCTGAAAGTTTTCTTCGTATTGTTAATTTGAGAACACCAACTTCAAATAAAGAGTAAATTCTAATTGAATATCGTTTTTTTATTGCGGAAAAATATAAAATAAATAAATAAAAAAACCATTTGCGATCAAAATATATTTTTTCCTGGCATAGTTATTGTGAAAAAGTCAAATTACTGTGACTTTTCTTCCCGTGATTGTCTTCAGGATATTTTGTCTCTGTAAAACGACGGCATACGGCCAAAATAATTAACTTTCTACTTCATCTTCACTCAGATCTTAATAATATCTGCAATTTCCTATTGATTTTGATTTAGTTGAATTTATATTACCGAAGAAAATAAACAAAATTATTGATCAAAGGAATCTCTGGTTTTATTTTGCAGAAGTTGTTTTGATTTCAGATTGACGTACGTGTTAAAATTGTTGTCAAAGGACACACACAATCGCAAAAAGAACTCGGTCTGTTTTCATGTTCCTACAAGGTAAATGAAAAAAAAAAAATGTTGTGAATGACAAATTTGAGTGAAGTTGGTGGAGGTTGAATGATTGACGGATGGAATTTGAACGAATGGAACATGAAACAGGTTGAATTGAATTGAAATGCAAGGTGCAAACACAATGCCCTTAAGGAGATTACACTTTGCATTTTCTTTTTCGATACTTTTTTTACGTAGTTGAGCGTAGTTAAAACGTAGTTCAACAATATCTAAATCAGGCTTAAAATATATCAAAAAGTAGGTATATTAGGTGTGTTTTTTTGTTTATCTACAAAAAACAATTTACGTGTTAAAAACAACAAAAACTTTATCTGTATAGATTTTTGAAAAATCCAGATAATTATCCAGATTTTACTTTCTCTCGATAAAAACAGTAGTGCCAAGGTAGTTTAATTGTTGTGTTCATACAGAAATATCTGAAAATATTAACAAAAAAAAAAGCGGAGAAAACGAGGTTTGAAAAAAACTCTCATAGAAAAAAATAATCAAAAATTTGTTTGACATGGTTGCATTGAAATGTTAATATCTCGAGATATAAGCAATGCACTTTTCAGATAAAAGTCTTAAATGGATCCTGATAAGATTGTTAAACAGATATGTATATAAAATTACCAAAGTTTTTTCGAAAAATTAGAAATAAAAATAAAAAAGTTTTCACATTTGATTTTTAAAAAATCGAAAAAAAAAATTCAATATGGCTACCTTCAAACGCTTATAACACAAGAACGACGCAACTAATGTTAATGGTCATGGTCTTAAAATGTAGCTAAGAATATACAGATAATTTTTGGTTTTTTGTGAAAAAAAAATTTTTTGAATCCAACATGGATGCCATGGCCATATCAAAATTTTTGTTTGCATCCAACATGGATGTAATGGCCTTCCCACTTCGGAGTTAAAATAAAAAAAAACAAAAGCAACATTTTTGACCGACAGCTGCCAAAGTATATGTACAGTGGTGCCAAATGTTTGCATGGATTTCAAAAATCCCGATGTCGTTTTTTTGCACAAAATCTATATAGATAAACAAAAAAACACACCTATTATATATTCCTGTGTAAAAAGTGTAGTTAATCGTAAGAAAACAACAACAAATACTATAAAAAATAAAGAAACTATTTTGGTATTATTGTGTTCAAAATTGTTGCAAATAAAAAAAAAAATAAAGAAATTGGCACTCGAATTTCGAGGGCTGGGTCGGCTAGTATGTATGTATCTACTATAAGTACGTTGACCATATTTCTAGGAACGAAACCCGGGACAGAAAAAAAATTTGTTGAATCGTTCTGAAAATATCAATTTTTCAAAAAAAAAAAAAATAATTAAATTTTTTAAAATGAGTTTTAATTTTTCCTTAATTTTGATATCAAGATTTTTAAAATGATTTTATGGTAACATTTTCGTTGAAATCATTTAAGTAGTTTACGATGAAGTCAGAAACTGTTAAAAAAAGTATTTTTTTTAATCAAAATCGGGAGAGCTGTTTTTTTTTTTTTTAATTTTAATTTTATTTTAAATGATTTTGAAACTGTCTAATGTTTAATTCAATATTTAACATGTCCTTAAAAGTTATGAAATTTAGCTGAGTTCGTTACTCTTCCACAAATGTTGCTCATTATTCGAAAAAAAAAACTTTGTCTGGTGTAGCTTTTCAACCTGGCTGGAACTGAATAACTGACGAAAAATTTTAATAAACTTATGTTTTTATCCGTAAAATTAGAAAAACTTTTATTTTTCAACCACTGTTTTTTAAAGTATTTAAAATTTTGATTAAAACTATCCGAGAATGTGCAAATACGGGAAAATCATTGGACAAATTACAAAAATACGTCCCGGGTTTCTTCAATAAAAACCCGGGACAAGCTATAGAAATACGGGACAGTCCTAGGTAAACCGGGACGGATGGTCACCGTAACTATAAGGCAACTTTAGGATTAAAAAATAAAATCGGACTCGAGAAAATTTGAATTTTTTTTTTAAGACCAAAACTAACGGTACCTGTCATATAAGGGAAATTAAAATATAATTTTTTTTTTTTTAAACGGCTCCAAGTATTTTGTGTGTACCTAGTGTAGTGAAATAAAAAAAAATATTTTTTGTACCGTTATACAACGTTTGTATTATCCAAATTTTTTATACATACATAAACATTAAATTAAACGTTATATACAATTTTTTTGAAATTTTCAAAAAACACACTCTTGGATTTTTAAAAAAATTGTTGAATTTTTTTTTTTAAACCAATTTTTTCAAAACTTTTAAGAATTTTATCGAAATTTCGTTTTTATGTGTTGAATAATAGTTTCTTAAAAGTGGCATACCAACTTTTTTATGAAAAATATAAGAACATTTTTATTTACAAAAAAATATTTTTAAAAAATGGCTCTAACGATTTTCGAAATTTCATTTTTACTTAAAACGGTTATTTAAAACGGTGTTTACCTATATGTTAACAGATTTTATTAATTTTTACATTACCTACTTATCAAATTTAACTAATAACTTGAACTTTAATAAAGATGTAAACATAAAATATATTCCCTGGACGTTCCCATAAATTATGATAATTTTTCGTGTTTTCTTTGTTGATTTCTGTTTTGATTGAAAGTACAAAAATACCAATAATAAAAAGTTAGCAAAAAAAGTAGTTAACAAAAAAAAAAAAACAAATTTAAATAAAAAGGAATCTGGAATTGTACATTTTTATTGGTTTTATTACGACCTGAGGCTCATTTTCAGTATAATGCGAATATAGGTATGTTTTATGGTTAAAGGTTTCTTTTTTGATATAAAAGAGCTTGAAAGCTTTTTATGTGTTTTGAGTCGGTCATGACTCATAAGTGGCCCATCATCATAATATAAAATATAACCTTCACTGAGATGTTTTATCTTGTAATCGTTCTTCTTCTCGTAATTTCTTCCTCAGTTAAAACGGAAGCAGTTAAAGTAATTTTACGACAGCCAAATAATAACACACGCATAATAGGAGGTCAACCAATTGAAATCACAAAAGCTTTTTGGCAAGTTTGCCATATTGTACGATAATGAATTCGGTTGTGGAGGATCTGTGATTAGCAAATGCTTAATCTTGTGTAATGGATACCCCAATCGGCACACTCTCAGTTCGTGCTGGTTCTTCGAGACATGACAGCGGAGGTTAAATAAGGAAAATATCACGAATAATTCTTAATTCTGAATACAATGCCAAAACAAGCAACAATGATATAGCAATAATGAAATTACGTGCGCCTCTGATATTGAACCAATTCATCACTCTTGTCTGAATTGGTTCCGATTATTAGCCAGCAGCTGGAACGAGTTGTCAGGTTACGGGCTGGGGTGTGACGTGTGACGTGTGAGTCATCAGAAAATTCAGCAAATAAGCTTAGGGATAGGAAAAGAATTAAAATCACTAAGAATATGATTTGTGCGGGAGCAACTATTGGCGGCAAGGACGCTTGCCAAGGTGATTCTGGTGGACTTTGGTTTGAAATAGAACTCTGGTTTGTGCTGTTTCATTTGGACATAGATGTGGGCAGAATATCCGGGAGATTATACGGCAATCTTATGGAAAAAAATAAAAAAAGAGAAACTAACGGAAAGATAAAGCAATGGTTTTTAATTTTTTTCCTGAGATCTTACAACTTTATTTGCTATTTTGGACAAAATTATGATTTTGTCCAAAATAGCAAAAAAAAAAAAAAAAAATGTAAGTCAGTTATAAACTTACAGCCCTAACATTATGTTCAATAATCCGTGCCTACCACGGAGAGGAAGACTACCAACACACACGCATGACATGCCAACCAACAACACCAACCAACGATCGTGTGTGTTTCCTTATTCTTCCCTCCCTCTCTTCTCCTCAGTCATATCAAGATCGCACAATAAAGAGGACGTCCAGTCCTATTGCAAATATAAACTTGTGTTTTATTTATTTATAATTACGAATTTATTATACAGTCCGCTAAAGTTATGAACAGATTATTGTTCACGGTCCTTCGTAGCCCAATATTGAGCTATGCACCTCTTAAAGGTACATTCATTAGTATAATGCAGTGCCATTAAAAATAAAAAATATATTTCAAAATAAAAAAAAAAAACAAATCAACCAGTGAGAGTGCGAAAAATTAATTGTAAACAAAATATGTACATACAATACAAAATAAAAAAAATATACAAACAGAAAAACAAGAAAAAGAAAATAATTGTGTGGAGGAGATAATTTCGGTGATATCGGCTAGATACAATACGCATTTTAGATGAATACAATCAAAGTTTTCTATTCCAATACGAACTGACAATGAACAAATGCTTGGATTTCATGGATCATGGATGTCGAAGTAAATGATGAGAAATAAGGAAAAATCAACGAGCTGATCTAGCATGTTTCAACAAGACAGAATTCTTTGAATACATTTCACATACATTCATATGCGATGAAACAAATGTAAGTAACATCTGTCATGATTTAACAAATAAATAAAAAAAAAAAAAACTTTCAAATAACAATATACCTACCTACTTAACATTCCATACTCACATATGTACATCATACATATTTAACTACCTACATACAAACATGTTTAAAAACTGCTAACACAATTGCAAGTTTATTGGTTTTATTTTATCAAAATACCTATCATTCATGACAAACAAAAATAAACATTATAAATATCATTATTTTCTAACAAACATACATACAGACAAGAAATAGTTTTCCTATCAACACATTTTATAATGCATAGGTATTTTATGTATGTTAGTATTTTATTACAAAATGCCAAATTATAGTAGAGATACCTACTATTGTATCCCTCTCCATTTTCATGTATCCAAATTCGTGAATAGTAATTACAATTTCTGGTAGTTAATAAACATACTACACAGGCACAAAAATAAAAAAATATATATAGGTACAAACAAATAATTTTTATAATGTGTCTCATTTCTCATATTCAATTCGATCACAAAACAAGAGCAAAAACCAAAAACAATTTTCATTCATCTCCCACATCAGACAGTAGTAGGTAGTTTTCAAATTTATTTTTGGTTTTCTGAAGCAAAAAAAAAGGCAAAAGTGATCAGTTTTCTGCTACCTGCTTGTTATGAATATCATTTGAATACCTAGTTGAAATTCAAAATATTTATAACTGCACGCAAATGATGCATGTAGAAGTAGGTATGTACCTATTTACATGAGCAATAATCTTCTTCGGGAATTATGATTGTAGGTATATTTTGTCATTTGTTGCGCGACTAAAGGTTTGTTGTTGTTATCCTGATGGTCTGTTTTGGTGCAGATGTTGGAATAAAAAAATCCCGTTAGGTCATCTTCATTTCCCTTTTTTATGTTTTCCTTTTTCATAGCAAGAATTTCGTTTTCGTCAATCCTTTAGGGTTACGTTGTTTGTGTCGCGTGTCACTACACATTACCCCTTTTTGTTGTTGTTCTTTGAGATAGAGAATTGTTTTAATGGCGCAGGTAGCTTTGTGATCCATCCATCAATCACAGGCTAGGCGCACAGGATTGTTAGGATTTCATTTTTGGTGAAGACAAATTTCATCAAGTTAAAAAAAAAAAAAAAAAACAAAATACATTTTCACCTATGCATATAAATTCCCACATATAGATAAATTTAAAATACATCAAGACTTATAAAAAGATGAAAATATACAAGAAATAAGTAAGAAATTCATTTGGCAATAGGTAGGTACCTACACACATAAAGCAGATACCTGATGCATTAATAGGTCATGCCTCTCGAAAGTTTATGTCTATCAAAATCAATTATTTTACTTTTCAATATACCTACACATCCACGTATAATTACAGGATCATTTCATGTCAAGCCAATAGTAAATAAATAGCTACATGCGCACCTAAAATCATATATGTATTTACATAACAAACCTTGCATTTATGTAATGTACCTAAATCATATTTCCGTTTCATATATCCGCATGCGGGCATGAGATTAAAATTTGTATTATAAACACTGAACCAATTTCTGCGTTCAAATAATTAACAACCATGACAGATTTTCCCAATAAGATTTCCAATAAGGAAAAGCAAAGATTTTAAAATTCGATTATACATTTAAAATATAATTCAACCTCAGAACTGACAACACAAGAGACATCGCTCTATGGTGTCGCGGTCGCGTATACATGCATCAACCACCGAAATGTATAATTCTATGTAGGTAGATGGTAGTGTATTTTGCACTATGTACATAGGTACGCAAACGATCTATTTTGCTTGAAAATCTATCCCATCTTCTCCTTTCCTATTTTTTATGCGACCAACTTGGTGGTGCAGCTGTTGGAAAAGAAAACCCCGTTAGGTCATCTTCATAGCCCTTTTTTATGTGTGTAGTGAGAATTTTGTTTTCGTCAGTCATTTAGAGATACATTATTTGTGTCGCGTGTCACCACTACACATTAGCCTTTTTGTTGTTGTTCGTTCGAATGGAGAATTGTTTTTATGCCGCAGGTAGCTTTGTGATCCATCCCATCCAGCGCAGGCGAGGCGCACAGGATTGTTAGGATTTCTTTTTTGAAGTCTAGATAATGTTGTTTTCTATTAGGTACCTATATATAATCTCGCGACGTTTAAGTGTCTGATATTTGTAGGTATTGTTTTTTTTTTCTTTTGGGTGACTATACTTCCAAGTTTTTATTTGTGATGACTGATGATTCTGATGGGTATCTCTTAATTTGGGTCCCTGTGCCTATAAAGCAATGCTAAATTTTATTATGATTAAGCGGACGCATGATTGTAATTGTCTTTTAAAAGGAGACAGTCGAGAGGTACATAAAGAAATGGAAATTCGTTTTGTAGAAGGTACGTTACGGACCTATCTAAGATCTACCTACCGATCTTATAAAAAAAAAAAAACATGATGAACGAAAGTATGGGTTAAGATTCGTGTACCTACATTTATACATACACATATTACTTTGCACATGCTCATACATACACATATAGTGCATGTAGTATACATAGGTAACTATTCAGGATGAAATTGAAATAAAAAGAACAAGAAGCCAATTTTCATCAAGTTGAATTTCTTTTTGGCGTAAGCTTGTGCACTCGGAAGGGAGAAAAAAAAAATACCTACATAAAAAAAAAAACAAAACAAAAATACCTACCTAACTCGACAGAAAAATTACATAACTTAAATTGCTCGTTAGAAATAAAAAGATATATCAACCACCGAACTTTTTGTATGCAGGTTCCGAGACCTACATGGGTGATAGTTATGTACACCTTTAATCTTCGAAAATATCAAAATCAATTTGCATCGATTTGTTGTTGCGGAATACGTCATATATCGTGCAGGGTGCAGCTGTTAAGAAAGAAAATCCCGTTAGGTCCTCTTCATGTTCATAGTCCTTTTGTGCGTAGTAAAGAACTTCGCTTTCCATGATCAAGAAAGTATACCTACCTACATTTTTGGTCACGTAGGTACACAGTTGGTTCAAAACCCTTTTTATTTGTTGTTTGAGATTGGGGATTTGTGTTTTGCAGGGCAGGTAGGTTGGTATCGTTGTGCAAAATTCTTTTACGAGGGAATCATAATCGTAGATCGCTGAGACAATTAGGATCTTTGAGTTTTATTTTTCGCGCTGCTTTTGTTTCGAAACTACCTAAAGGTAGTCCTTTTGCGCGGTGAGCCTGGGTTGAATTGAATTGTTTTGTTTTCTCAAGGCGTTGGTAGGATAATTATCTTCCTACTTGTTTGGGTAGGAGTGACACCTTTTCACAAGTCACAAAGTCAATTTGGGTAACTTTTTTAATCCTCATAGCTCAGAATGAGAAAAATGGAAAACAAAGTAATAGCGCTTTCCATTTTATAGGAAAAGCATAATATTTGTCATTTTAAGGCTCTTAACATTTATACAATACATATTAATATTGTCCATTTATTGTTATATATACAAAACGTAGGCGTTTATATACTAATTATAAGCAAAATCATACAAACTATGAAAAAGAGTCAGTGGAAGCTGAATTATAGAAACGCAAGATCAATACAAAGCATTTTTTCAAAAAAAAAAAACACAAATAATGCACTTTTAAAACATATTAATTCATGATGAGCGACTAAATAAACAATATAACAATGCAAAATAATATAGGCCAATTTACATTAAGGTAACAAAACATACATATTAAACCAACAAAACAAATACAGGTGCATTTAAAGTTCACTCCCATCCAAACTAAAAATTTCAATTACATTTCACTCTTTTGTTTCATTTGTTTTCTAAGAATACATTTCATGTGTTAATTTGTCTATCAGGGATTTTATTTGACTTTATACTTTTGTCCTTTTCTCAGTCGATTTTGAGTGTACGTTCGCAGGATGAATCGTTTGTTCTTGAGACAAAATTCATCCCAGCATACATTCTTCCGGTAAGCAGTTACCCACAAAGGGTAACCTATTCACATTTACAATTTGAGACAAATTACCTCACAAATATTTTGAGTTGTCTCTCCAAATATTACACAGATAATAGGTTAGGTACATCGAATTGTACGTCGAGCTTTAAGCTACATATAGAGTTAATGACAACTGCCATATTTCACCATTTAAAAACGTTTCTTGACCTAACTAAAGGTTTGTTCCACACTTATGCACTTAAACACAATTGAACTCAATTCAATTAATTTTTTATTTGAAAAAAAAAACTCACATTTTTGTAAAAAAAGACGAAGATTTGAAACATAATAACATAATAACAAGAGGATTTGCCTGCATAATGTGAAAACACTCATTCTTGAAGGAAAGTTGTTGCCCAGAAAGGGTAAACTTTCGATATTTCATATTGAGTGTGCGTTTTTACAAAATGCACATTCTTCCAAAAAAAAAAAAAAAAAAATTGTTACCTACAAGGGTGAATTTAACATTTTGTCTTGCAGACAAGTTGTTGCAAAGGATAACCTTTTATTTCTTATATTTTCACTTGGAGTGTACGTTCGCAGGGTGAATCATTTGTCCATGAGACAAAATTCATCCCAGCGTACATTCTTGCAAAAAAAGCAGATCGCCTATATAGGGTGTCCTTTTTACAATTCGATTTTGAGTGTGCGTTCGCAGGGTGAATCATTTGTTCAGGAGACAAAATTCATCTCGGCGTACATTCTAACATGAAAACAAGATAAAGCACTTGTTAAAGAGACTAAATTCAGACCAAAAAAAAAATCAGTATCCATTAAAACTGCTCAAGAAAAGGCAGCTACATCAGATCGATCGCATTCATTAAAAAGGGTTTAGAAATTGAAAAATACTAAATTTATAAGAATAAACAAAAGTTCTTCATTCACACCTATGCAAGAGACCTGTTTAATTAGTTATTTTCAAATAACACAAATTAACATAGGAATTAAATCATTGGAAGCAGAGTCATAAAGCAAGCTCAATTAACAAAATTCAGCAAACCAAGCAAATCAAATCATAAAAAAAAAAAAATTCAAAGACTATCATGCAGAACAAAAATGCTAGTACATTAACATCTATGTACATATGTATCTATATGTAATATGATAGGTCTATTGCGCAAGAGCAATAAATACATTAAAAAAAAAAAAAAAAAAAAAAACAACAACACATTTTAATTTTTGTATTCGCCAAATATTAAACAAATTCAAGTATTTATTTACATCACATCACATAATATACAAAATAAGGCACACAAGGTTGGTGTTCGGGGTTTGACGTAAATATGATTTAATGAATACAATTTTCTTAAAGGGGCTACTAGCGTCTCTCATAACGTATCTTAAGTTGTTTCCTCACTTCAAAGAGAAATTGTTTGATTTCCACCTTTTTCTTGATTGACGTTGGGTTGACATTGGGTTGGACTAAGAGTGTGCATCCTTACAACGCGCACATTCTTGCAGAAAAGGATCACCTACAATGGGTAACCTTTTGACTTTGGGTTGGACTAAGGGCTGGTTTGTTCACCCTCGATTATCTTCTAATCAAGGATTTTTCTATGGAACAATCCTTGATTAAAATATAATCGACTGTGAACAAACTGGCAATAAGAGTGTGCGTCCTTACAACGCGCACATTCTTGCAGAAAAGGATCTACCTACAATGGGTAACCTTTTGACTTTGGGTTGGACTAAGAGTGTGCGTCCTTACAACGCGTACATTCTTGCAGAAAAGGATCTACCTACAATGGGTAGCCTTTTGACTTTGGGTTGGACTAGGAGTGTGCATCCACACGAGGTGCACATTCTTGCAGAAAAGGATCTACCTACAATGGGTAACCTTTTGACATTGGGTTGGACTAAGAGTGTGCGTCCTTACAACGCGCACATTCTTGCAGAAAAGGATCTACCTACAATGGGTAACCTTTTGACATTGCAGAAAAGGACCTACCTACAATGGGTAACCTTTTGACATTCAAGAAAAGGACTTACCTACAATGGGTAACCTTTTGACATTGCAGAAAAGGACCTACCTACAATGGGTAACCTTTTGACATACAAGAAAAGGACCTACCTACAATGGGTAACCTTTTGACATTGCAGAAAAGGACCTACCTACAATAGGTAACCTTTTGACGTTCAAGAAAAGGACCTACCTACAATGGGTAACCTTTTGACATTGCAGAAAAGGACCTACCTACAATGGGTAACCTTTTGACGTTCAAGAAAAGGACCTACCTACAATGGGTAACCTTTTGACATTGCAGAAAAGGACCTACCTACAATGGGTAACCTTTTGACGTTCAAGAAAAGGACCTACCTACAATGGGTAACCTTTTGACATTGCAGAAAAGGACCTACCTACAATGGGTAACCTTTTGACATTCAAGAAAAGGACTTACCTACAATGGGTAACCTTTTGACATTGCAGAAAAGGACCTACCTACAATGGGTAACCTTTTGACGTTCAAGAAAAGGACCTACCTACAATGGGTAACCTTTTGACATTGCAGAAAAGGACCTACCTACAATGGGTAACCTTTTGACATTCAAGAAAAGGACTTACCTACAATGGGTAACCTTTTGACATTGCAGAAAAGGACCTACCTACAATGGGTAACCTTTTGACATTCAAGAAAAGGACTTACCTACAATGGGTAACCTTTTGACATTGCAGAAAAGGACCTACCTACAATGGGTAACCTTTTGACATTCAAGAAAAGGACCTACCTACAATGGGTAACCTTTTGACATTGCAGAAAAGGACCTACCTACAATGGGTAACCTTTTGACGTTCAAGAAAAGGACCTACCTACAATGGGTAACCTTTTGACATTGCAGAAAAGGACCTACCTACAATGGGTAACCTTTTGACATTCAAGAAAAGGACTTACCTACAATGGGTAAGCTTTTGACATTGCAGAAAAGGACCTACCTACAATGGGTAACCTTTTGACATTCAAGAAAAGGACCTACCTACAATGGGTAACCTTTTGACATTGCAGAAAAGGACCTACCTACAATGGGTAACCTTTTGACGTTCAAGAAAAGGACCTACCTACAATGGGTAACCTTTTGACATTGCAGAAAAGGACCTACCTACAATGGGTAACCTTTTGACATTCAAGAAAAGGACTTACCTACAATGGGTAAGCTTTTGACATTGCAGAAAAGGACCTACCTACAATGGGTAACCTTTTGACATTCAAGAAAAGGACCTACCTACAATGGGTAACCTTTTGACATTGCAGAAAAGGACCTACCTACAATGGGTAACCTTTTGACGTTCAAGAAAAGGACCTACCTACAATGGGTAACCTTTTAACAATAAATTAGAAGTATGAGCCCACAAGAGGCACACGAGATAAAACGTAATAAAAAAAATGAAATCAAAACATACACTTTTCAAACATACATTTATAAATATATTCCTTAAAGTAGGAAGCATGACTAAATATTTTCTTCTTTATTTTCTTTTCTTCCGAGCATTTCCAACATAGAGAAATGGCTAAGAAAGCCATATGAGACACGACACAGCTTGATCAATTCTCTTGATTCTGTAGAATCAAAGTGGGCAGGGACATCTGTTCATAGGCAGATCAAACCCACAACACAAGGCACACAATGCAGAATATCAATGGCAGCAAATGATTCCGTCAAATGCTGACATCTGGTCAGTTGAAGCAACAAGAACAGCAGCTATAACTTCATACATCAGTAACCCCAAGGATAACAACCAAAGCAGCAGCAAGAACTACAAGAACCACAGCACAGCACCAACATAAGCTAGTGATTCATCAAAACTATCAACAGAATACTGAATATACCAACAACTTTCAATAGATCTTCAATTTTAACCACAAGTATGCAGCAGGATCTACAAGTTTTGCAAAAATCGATCAAGTTTTTCCTCACACAAATTAAAAAAAAAAAAAAATTTCATCAAAAGGTTAAGCACACACTGAAAACACTCCAAGAATTTTGCAGCCATCCGTTTCACCAACAATAACAGTAGGATGCGACTGCACAAACAGCTTTAATAACATCTAACAGAATTGGTGGACCACATCGGAATCTCTAAATGATTCAACAGACCTTCAGCCAGCAAGTCACAAGGTCTATATGAGCACTATGGCCACCAAAAACATTACAGATTACCCGAATCGACTTGGTTTTTTCATTGACATATACATACACGCAGGGGCGCCAATGTTTTCCCAATGTCCTTGAGCAAATGCTATTCGGAAGGAGCCCCAAAGCAGAACTTAACTTCAAGCAAAATAACAATCAGAAGATATTAAACCGAAGGTTTAAAGTGGGCAGGATGTTCAATAATCCGTGCCTACCACGGAGAGGAAGACTACCAACACACACGCATGACATGCCAACCAACAACACCAACCAACGATCGTGTGTGTTTCCTTATTCTTCCCTCCCTCTCTTCTCCTCAGTCATATCAAGATCGCACAATAAAGAGGACGTCCAGTCCTATTGCAAATATAAACTTGTGTTTTATTTATTTATAATTACGAATTTATTATACAGTCCGCTAAAGTTATGAACAGATTATTGTTCACATTAATTTAACAAGAGCGTTTAAAAAATTCGAACATACTATTAACGAAAAAAAATTCTATGTGTTCTTAGTTTATTAATCATAAACTACGTATTAAAAAGAAAAAAATAGTTAAATGAAATAAACTAGAATTTGTTACAATCATATTATTGAAAAATTTCAAAACTAGTCAATAATTTAAAACTACTTTTTTTTAATTTAAAAGTCCAATGAAGTAAGAACGCAGAATTAAATAGGCTTCAAAGACCTATGGTTAAAGAATAGTACTCGAAAAACCACGCAATTTTCTGAAGTTTTTTTTAAGTTTTGGCTTATTAGTGTTCGAATTTTAGACAAGGTTTATCTATTGATGAAAAAAGTTTTTTTTTTTCAAAAAGTCATTGTTAACGGTTCCTGCTATAAACCGCTATTTTAATGTTTAAATTTCTCCCAAACAATTTAATTCAATTTTGACGAAAAAAATTGTTTTTTTTTTTTTTAACAATCAGGATTTCGAAAACAGGATATTATTTTTTTTTTTATTTTGGTTTGATTATTTTATATTTACTTCATTATGGCAATGCAACTTTAGGTAAATAATTTTTTCTTTTTTCAAAAAAATATTTACAGAAAATTATGCTCTAGCGATCTTAATTATTATTTTTACTTG
Source organism: Episyrphus balteatus (assembly GCF_945859705.1). NCBI lineage: Eukaryota > Metazoa > Arthropoda > Insecta > Diptera > Syrphidae > Episyrphus > Episyrphus balteatus. Next base: position 53,970,873 of record NC_079137.1, read on the forward strand.
CGATATACATAGGTACTATAGGGCAAGTTTAGGATTCGTAAAAAAAATCGAACTGGAGATAACAATTTTACATGACATTACCAAGGGCGGATCCAGGATTTTTTTCTGGGGGGGGGGCACAAGGGACGGATTGGCAAAAAAATCAGCAATAACAGTTAGAAATAAAGTGAAGTATCATACGACTGACTGACAAGCAGCGAGTTTTAACGACGCACAGTGCGGTATTTTAGTCTAAAACCTGGCCAAACATATTTGGGCACATTTTCCACATCAAATAGGTACCAAATTACAAAAAAAATATTCGGAAGGAAAAATTTTCATTTTCTTGGTACAGTAAAAGCCACTTAAGTGCTTACCCACTTACCTCCCGATTAGCCGGGAGAAAAAAAATATTAAAAATCATAAAATGCACGTATAACCCTGTACTATAACTTTTCTTAAAGTTCGTTATTTATTTTAAATAGTTAAGTAAAACCTAAAGAGCTAAGTTTTACATAACGGTTTGCTCGAATTTAAAACTAACATAACTTAGCGGGAAGAAATTTAAGAACATAAGCAGTTAGCGTTCTACTTAAGTATTTTTATTAAATAAAAAAGAAAAGAATGCGGCTTAAGAAATGGATGTATGTAGTCAAAAATTACATCAATTATCAATTTAATAGAAATTTTTTCACTTTCATTAGCATTTACCATCTACAGATGGAAAAACTTTCAACACAAATTTTTGAAACACTGTTTACTTTTTGTTATCATAATTTTCATTCTTAGTTTTGTCAAACGCACACATTTAAAAATTAAATTCTTTCAAATGAATATTTTTCAAAATTAAATTTAACATATATTTTTGGTCACTTTCACTGTTGAATCTTTTTTTTCTGTAATAAAAAGACACACACTTTTCTTAACAACAAATTTGTTGCATTCTAACTGCTTAATTTTCTCAAAAACAATTCGAATTTTTTGACTTTTCTATCGATTTGACATTTGGATTTGAAGTTCTCAGCGATTTATATCATGAAAGAAAATCATTGCTGAGTTCCATATAAATATTTTTTAGCAACGTAGAATAAAATAAGAAGAACTTAAGAACTATGTTGGACCTATGTAGTTAGGATTCAAATTTATGACCCGTATGAGCAAATGGGCCTAAATAGTTTTTGAGAAATTAAGTTTTAAAGATGAAATGTAGAAAAAAAATGTTTTCGTTTTTTAATTGATTTTGTATAAAATTTTGCAATATTATGGACATATTTATACCATTTTTTAATGACCTCGTAGTTTTTAGTCAAATACTAGAGACTTCATTCTAATAAAAAATATTAAAGTTCCTAAGATTAAAAAAAAAAAACTGAAACATAGGTAGGTACTTTTTTTCTGGGAAAAGTTTTGTTGTTTTTATTTGCAATACATTTTTTTATATCTCAAGAATATTGTGTTCAAATTGTAGGTCTATTGGAGCCAAATTGACCAAGTTATGAGTATTTTAATACTTCGCTTACGAACGTTTTAGTCCAGGGTTCAAAACTTTAAATCGTTCTCCCCACAACTAATGTTTTCAAGCCGGTGCCCTTTATAACTTCAAAACTACTGCACCGATTCTTTTGAAATTTGTGGCGGGTTGCGCTATTTTAAAAACACTAACGTAAGAAAAAAATAACGAAAAAAGTGCAAATTTTTTAAGTGTGTATTTCAACCCCTTCGTATATAATCATTTTTATCAAAAAAACAAAACCGACTTCTATGATTCAAAACGGGGTTTTATGTTTTTTTTTAATAGTTCCTATGGCTTTAACTGAATGAAATTGAAATGGGACACTGCAGCCACTAGCTTTCCAATACAAAAAGAATTATCAAAATTGATTGACCCTGTCCAAAGTTATGCGGTAACAAACATAAAAAAAAAAAAAAAAAAAAAAAAAAAAAAAAAAAATACAGACGAATTGAATACCTCCTCCTTTTTGGAAGTCGGTAATAAAAATAGAGTTGCATATACAATTAAATTTTTTTTAGAATACAATTCATACCTTAATTGTCAATGTCCATATCAAAATTTTTCACCAAAATCACTTTGAAGTTAAAAAAAAAAAAACACTTAGAAAATTCACTTTTTTTTAAATCGAAAAAAAATTCGTGTTTACCCAACAAATAGTAGTTTATTTATTTGTGAGGTGGATCAACAAACAATAAAATTCACATTTTCAGCCAGAAATAGACAAGAGTTTCACTTAAGTTCATTCTGTTATTATTCATATATTTTAACAACTCTTATAATTTGATTTGCTTTAAGTATGAACCAGTTCTGGGGGGGGCACGTGCCCCCGTGCCCCCCCTGGATCCGCCGGTGGACATTACGATGATGGAGAATGCCAAAAAAGTGGGTGCGGCAATTCTGTCTGTCTGTCTGTCTGTAAGAACCTCGAGCTACAGCCTAAACTACTGAAGCGATTTTCTTCAAACTTGACAGTTAACAGTTTTTGGTGATTCCCTAGAGGAGAAATTGAAGTTTTTTTTTTAGGACCAAAACTAACGGTACCTGTCATATAACGGAAACAGAAAAGTTGATTTATTTCAAAAACGGCTCCAACGATTTTGATTAAAAATTTTCTGCTGAGTGTTACAAATAAGAACCTCCTTTGATAATAGAAAAAATATTTTTTGTACCGTTATTAACGGTACCTGCAATAGAACGGTTTTTTGGATTTATGAATTTCTCAAAAACGACAAAACAGATTTCGACCAAATTTTTAATACAGAAACGTTTAAGCAATCATTATTTAAAAAAAAAACACATTTTTGGATCTTTAAAGAATACTTCAAAATTTTTTTTTGAAAAATCAATTTTTTGGAAACGAGTTAGTGAAAAATTTTGAAATTTTGTTTTTATGTGTAAATAAATTATTTATTCAAAATTGCATATCAACTTTTTTTTTGAAAAATTTTAGAAAATTTTGATATAGAAAAAATTATTTTTTTAAAAAACGGCTCTAACGATTTTCGAAAATTTTTTTCTAAAAATTCCTTTTTATACTAGAAATAAAATGGCATACTTAGTTTTTTGTAAAAGATCATTTAAAACGGCATTTAATTATTTATAAAAACAGATTTTATTTTTTTTTTGCACCACTAACGAAATTCCGTGAAAATATCAAATTTTAAATTTTCCCTTATTTTGTTCAATGAAAATCTTTAACATTATAGTAACTTTTACCATAAGAGCAATTACGTGCGACCCCAGTCGTGCAATTTATTTCCAAATGCATTTAATAAAAGAAATTGAAGAACTTTAACATTGAAGCAAGCTGGACTCAGTCATGCATTTTTTTTTTCTTTCAGAAGTATCATTATTATGAATAAGTACATATGAATACATTGAAAAACTAGAACAAATTTTCACTCATTTAATTAAAAATATGTGTGGGTTTAAAAAATTATATACATTACATATCCAAACAAAAATTGTTGTTTATTATTTGCAGTGCCGGTTTAAGCACTACCGGCGCCCCTGGGCAAGATTGCAAGTGGCGCCTCTAAAAAAAAATTCATCTAAAAACAATTTTTTAAAATCACGAAAAAAAGCAATAGCAGATTATGTCTTACCTCTCATATACTTGTTAATGCATTCATTAAAAATGTGCAGTGTATTAACTTAAAAAGGTTAACTTAAAAAAAAAAATTAATTATTCATGTCATTTAGGCTCAATTGACAAGACTACCTTTATCTCTGACTTTTTTGTTTAAACACATTTAAAGATTAGGTACAGCTGGTTTTATTTGAACAATATTTTTTCAAAAACTTTTTCAACTAGGTACATTAATGTCGTTTTCGATTGGAATCACTCAATGATTCACTAATTCTGAAATCCAATAAAAAAACTTTGAATCGCTTCCACCCAATTCTAAAATTTAATGTTCGCTGATGAAACTAAAGCTCTGAGGTGTTCGATGTAAAAAGAAAACCCGAGAAACTCAGATTTTTTTCACAGTTAATTGAAATGACTTAGAGTGCCCTGGAGGGGGGAACAACGAACAGACCTATTTTTTTATTCTCACACACAAACGTAGTTTTTATGAGAAATGGAGAAGCTGTCAATTTTTGGCATTTCTGGATTTTGGGTTTTCGGGATTTTGGGATTGTGGGTTTTCGGGATTTTGTGTTTTTGGGTTTTCGGAATTTAGGGTTTTCTGGATTTTGGGCTTTCTGGATTTTTAATTTCGGGATTCTGTCCGTCTCCCTTCTCTTTCCTTATTCATTATTATAGGGGCACCTTTGCAAAAATTAAATTGGTAGGAGGAATATTAGGATTTCTTTAGTCTTTCAAAAGAAATTGGGGCGCCTTGTTCTTCAAAGATGAACGAAGATTTTGGACACCATTGTCCTTCCGGAAGCCAAATAAACTAACCCAAAATTGGGGGGCGCCTTCATTCTTCAAAAAGTTTAGGACAAACAATACGAGCGCCGTTGAAAATGTAAAATAGAAAAAAATTGGGGCGCCTTTGTGAATGTAAAAAAAATAAAACATCGATTGGAAAGACTTCGTTATTTATAAAACTTTTTTAAAAGTTCGGGGCGCCTGCGGCGCCCCTCAATTCTTGCGCCCCTGGGCGACGGCCCAGGCTGCCCCCCTTCTAAACAAACAAATTCACTGAATAAATAAAAATGTAGATTTCTTTTTATTAGTTTCTTACTAACTTTTTAGAAAATCCATAACATATTAATTTCTAAAGAAAGTTTTCAAAACAGAATTTTTGGAAAATGTTCTACCTGTTGTTTTCTTTAAAATCCTAACCTTTGGCATTTTCTTCTTTGAACGAGAAGAGCAATTTTAATGTCCATTCATTTCCATTGCGGTCCAGATTCCATTGTATTTCAATTTTCCTCAAAATATCTATATCGATTATTATGAATCTTTAAGATCTTAACCCCATCATAACACCTTTAGGCTCTCATTTTATGAAAATGAAACTGAAATCGTCTCGAAAATATTAAATTTTGTATGATTCCAAAAACACTGCACTTTAGATTTTGTTGTTTTGCTTTTGTATGCCATTAAAATCAAATTGAAAATGTTATTATTATTATACTACACTACTTTGCCTACTTTACTCTTCTCCTTGGAAAAAGGTTCTGTATGTATATTTACAAATCCTTTAATCTTATCAAAACAGAGGGTTGACAAATTCAATATGCAAATATAACTTTCTACGCACAAGATACGACGACGACTTTTGCACAAAACAATACAATTATTCCAAAATCCTTTACCCTAAGGACATAAGCTTAATTGTTGTTCTTGTTCGTTACCTAAAGGCTCCTTTGGGATGAGGGATATATGAAAAGCATTATTTGTTGTCGTCGTTCTCGTTTGTTCGTCGTTTGACGACATCATTCAGAGTCGTCGTTGGCGTCGGTAGTCGGTCGTCGTACACGATCTTTGTTTCACAAATATAAATAAAACGAAAGGCAAGATATTAATCATGAAAGATATCCTCTTTGAAATAATTTAATTAAGAAGTCTTCAAGTCGTTTTACCAAATTTCCGAATAAAATTCAATATGCCTTGACTCTTTAGTTTGTTATGGATGGTATTGGTATATACGCCTCCGCCTTTAACTGTCTTCGTTTTACGTCTTCTTTGCCTACATCTTTACCATTAGAGCCTTTGGGAATTAAATCAAAGGATGATTTCGGAGTATAAAATTTATTCAATCAATTATAGGATTTAATTGATACTCTTCAAGCTTTCAAGCTCATCTTTTTTTTGTTTTCAAGTGGTTTTATAGAAATATTGCTAACTTTGGTAGCCAAAGGTTGGCATAAGCATTAGGGTGGGTCAAAATACAATTTTTTGGATTTTCAAAAAGGCTCAGCGATTAAAAGGTGCTAAATGGTTCGGTTAGCTTATAAGTAAAATTTCATTTCATTATTTTAACTTTAAGTGCCTCCGGATTTTTGAAAAAGCTGATTTTTGCCTAAAAACCACACATGCTTTGCTTAATTGATTATTATCTCATTTCTTATAAAATCTAATTCAAGAGCATGTGCCAAAAAGCTTAAGCGTGTAAGTTGGGTCCAGACAAGAAAAAAATCGTATTGGAGGGGATAAATATTCGCCCCCGTTTAGTCAGGAGGGGCAAATTTCTAAAAAAAAAATGATTTAATTAGGAAAAAATATTATTAAAAATCAACGGTTATACCTACAACAACATGTTATACCTTTTTGTTAAGCCCAAAATCTCTTTTTTATTTTGCTTTCAAATAAAGCTATTTTATAAAACAGTTTTTGAAAAATTAATTAATTTTCAAAATCAAAATTTTGAAAAAAAATTTTATTAAATTTGCGAACTAATTTTTTTTTTTTAATTTTATGTGATTAAGTACTAAATTATCTATTAATTCGTATTGAATTATATTTGGAATTTCTGTACGAGTTTTATAATTAGGTATATAATAAAACACGTTTGTAAATAAATACAACTATTGTACGAGGATAAGAAGTGTTTTATTATATACCTAATGATTAAGTACTATTTAAGTTTTCAAAATTAAATGCTCAATGTTTTGTCGTTTTTGAGAAATTAAAAAAAAAAACAAAACTACATTTTTCTAAGTTTCTCCATACATTTGTGACCCAGCCTAATAAGCATCATCATTGTATACAACATACCAGAGTTGTTCTTGTTACTTGGGGTTTGAAACAGAGTTCGAGAGTGATGATGGTGGCAAAGATTCACTTTGTTAAAAGATTCTTCTTCTTTGACAGTGTTGTTAACATTTAGTTTTCCACAAACTCATTTGTGTAATTGAAATTTGGTTTTTATGTTCAGCGAAACATTATTTCTCTCTCTCATCTTTGAATGAGCTGAGATCCACTTCAAAGATATGCGGTTGTCGTTGTTTGGTTGTTGAGATGAAGAAAAAAACAAGAAGAACTCTGACTTTCACTTTTCAAAGCAATTTTCTTCAAAATAAAACTTGGATTTTTTAACTTTGTATTAAAAAAAGGAAAAAATTTGGAGAATGTTAGACTGTCCAGGAGTAAGAGAACAAGAAATAAAATGTATTATGTAAAAGAGAACACCTTAACTTTGTTAATGTGATTTTAGGTACTTTTTACACAAAAGACCCAGATACCTACTTATTCTAGTTTGATACTACTGCGGGAATGTTTAAGGTACCTACCTAAAGTTTTTAAAGTTTTTTTCAAATATATCCAAAAAAAATATATTGTTATATGGACCACAATGGATGGACATTGGAATTGCTCTTCAAGTTCAAAGAAGAAAATGCTAAAGGTTAAAATTTTCAAATTAACAACAGGTAGGAAATTTTCCACAAATTTGTTTTGAAAACTATCTTCATTCTGAAATTAATGGAAAATTAATTTTGTTTTAATTATTCATTTTTATAATACCTACATTAAAAAAAAAATCATTTACCTTAGTATGAAAATCAAGAAAATAATTCAAAAACAAATAATTTTTAACGTACCTACACTTAAAAAATAAAACATCACTCCCAAAATGTTTTTTATAAAAACAAAATTAATAAAATAGAATATATCTACCTGCAATAATTGTAGATAACTATTGGAAATTAAAGCTTTTAGTTAATATCAAAAACAAAACAAAAAAGTCTAAAATATACTAGATATGTAGGTATTTTTGTTTGTTAAAATTTTTCAAAAATTAAACCAAAATAGAAATTACTGTTTGTAAGTTCTGAATAAGATTGGTTTACCATTACCCTTTTAATAAATGAAATGAAAAATTGAAAAACGTCATATTTACGTTATTCGAATTTTTTGAGAACAACTAAAGACGCATTTTTTTAAGAATCACTAAGACCATTAAGAGTATATCCCATATCACCGATTTTTAAATAACCATTTTCTAAACTTCAAGTTTAGTTTTAACGATTTCAAAAGCTTTTTTATAATAATGTTTTTTTATTTTAGGTATGGACAGTTTTTTTTGCAAAAACTAGTTAAGAAAAAATTAATTATTTAAAAAAAAAAAATTTGAGAAAAAAATATCAGAAAGGTATTATCTAAAAAAAGCGAAAAAAGTGGGTCCCAAAAATACTTTCTGCCTGCTGTTTCTATATCGAACTACAATATCTATGCTATCTTTTCTTTTCTTAGAACCATTTTATTGGTTTTTTGACTTACTTTTAAACGGACTAAAAAATTTAAATCTATAGTTTTGTTAAAAAAATTAAAATTTTAAAAATAAACACAATTTTTGGATTGAAAAAGAAAAGTTAAGTCATTTTCTTAAAATCAGTTTTTTGAAAATGTGTTTTCATGGTTCGAATAATATTTTTTTTCTTTTTTTTCAAAAGTGTCTGAAAATTTTTATTTGAAAATATTACACTGGTCAACAAATTTTTTACCAAGATATACTTTTCTGTAGTTTTTGAGGGTGCTGAGCTCGAATCCGAAGTCAAAACAATTCTATCACACCACGTTTTTGAGATATGTAACCCCTTTAGAAAATCGAAAATGATACTTTTTACCAGTTTTCGAGATTATTTCTTAGCGTTTGGCTATTTGTTTTAAATAAATTTAAAACGGTTTCTAAAAGAAATTTAGTTCTTTTAGAAACCATTACAAATTTATTTATAACAAATAACCAAACGCTAAGAAATAACCTCGAAAACTGGTAAAAAGCTGAATTCTCGATTCTCTAACGGAATTATCTCAAAAACGTGATTTGATAGAATTGTTCTGACTTCGGATTCGAGCTCAATAACCTAAAAACCTATCGAAAAGTATATCTTGGTGTCTGTAACAAAAAAAACAATTATTTTGTGCACCAGTGTTATTTTAACTAAGTTTTTAACTTTTTTTTTATAAAAATTCTTTAATAATAATGAGTTTAGCTTTAAAAATAAGTAAGGTCTTTAATTTTATGTCTTCCCGTTGTTTTCAAAATTAAATTTGTTCATTAAAAATAATTTTTTGAAAATGTAGAAATTTTATCTTCGGAAGGGTTTTAGACACTCAGTGTTGAAGTAAAAAATAATATTTGAAAAACATACCTATCATATAGGACCATTGCATCGAAAATTGTATGATAGTAAAAAAATGTTATATTTTTGAGCCTTGAAGCTCTGGAAGTTTTAACTAAATAGTTTTTTGATCCATCATCAAACTTTTATTTTTTTATTTGAATATTTCTAAGAACTATTTCTTATTTTCAAAATGAAGTTTTAAGTGCATATGTACAAAATTTTCCAACTTTTACAAAATTTGTATACAATTTTTACTTGCTCTATAGGGCAAGTATATTGGTTTCGTGTAGAAAAAAAATTCGAGGTTTTAATCAAAACCAACATTACGATGATGGAGAAGATCAAAAAAGTGGTTTTCGTCATGCCGTCCTTCGGTCTGTGCGTCTGTGCGTCCATCTGTACATCGAGCCAGGGCCTAAATGGATGGATGGATTTGCTTGAAACTTGGTACAGATAACTTTTACGTAATTCCCTAGGTAATTTTTTTTTATTTTTTTAATATCTCCATTGTAACGCATATCTCCCATATAACGTTTTCGAGGTATTGCAATTTTCTCGAAAACGGCTCTAACGATTTCGATTAAATTTGGTGTACGTAATACTCTTATTGATTCTAACAAAACTGCATTTTTAGTTTTTCTCAAAAAATGCGGAGAAGGGAAACATGGCGTTGCCGTTTTTCAAAAAATTGACATATTTTTAAAGTTCATATATTTCATCAAAGCATAAGTCAATTTTATTCAAAATTTATAGACATCATTTTGAACTGTCGAATGTAAAAAAAAATTATAAAGAAGTTTTTGAAAAAAATTTTTTAAAAGGTTTTTGAAAAAAAAAAAATTTTAATGTAATTTTTTTTAACTTTCAATTTTTTTTAGTATTTTTCCCGACACTAAACAAAATCTTAAATTTCCAATAGATATTTAAGATAAGAATACTTTGAACTACAAGAGCAAGTACGTGCGACCCAGTCGTGCATTTTATTTTATAAATCAATCACTTCTTCCCCTCAAATTTTGGCCTATCCAATAAATATGATTTATAGGCAGCTAAAATATTCTAAAACAATTCAAAAATTTAGGTACAAAAACACTGCGGGTGCATCAAAAATAAACTTCTGCAAAGAAAAAAAAAACATGAAATCCATTTTTTCGTTTTTATGTAATGAGTCTTAAAATAATTAAAATATTTTCGTTTCATCAAAAAACAACTAAAAGATATGCTACAAAACAGATGTTACTAATTCAAAGTTTCCGGATGGACTATTTCCTTCAGCCTTTTCTCAGTAGACTGACTCCTTTTGAATAATATATTAAATTTCATTTATTAAAAGTTTTCTATTTTCATCAGTAACAGTAAAATGTATAAGATTAGAGAAAGACTTGCATTGACATTTGCATTAATAAAGCATGAGAGAAGAAATAAAAAAAAAAACATTAAAAAGGACATTAGAGCACAATTAAACCTTCCTGCATAAAGGAATTGCATTTACAATTGCACCACCTGTCGTCAATTTTATTTTAAAAATTCAAGCTTTTATCAAATGCAATGATTCTAGATTTCCATCAGATATACGAACAACAAAATAACTTAGAGTAGAAACTGCTTTATATATAGTTGAATTGTTTCAAGGATTTTTTTTTGTTTATTTTGTATAGTCTTTGCTTTTAATTTTGTCCCGCTGATGACATTTTTTTGAGTTTTTTTTTATAATATGAATTCTACAAAAAAAAAAAAAACAAATCTGCAAATGGAAATTTAAGTCTGTCCATTAAACACGAAAAGGAATAGAATTTATATACTAGCGGTACTAGTATTTTACCAGCAGGAGCAGTGAAAAGAAAAGAAGAGAAAACTTTCTCGTTGTATGCTCAGCTGAATGTCCTCGCATTAATCTTATGAGTAAATTACATGACCATTACAAAAAAATCACCTCCTCATCTTTATCGTTTAGTCTTTTACTTTCTATTTATGGTTTGTTTGATTTTTTTTTTCGTTTTCGTAATTTTTTTTTTCTCCTAGGACCTTAAAGGACTTTGACGCTGAACAAGGATGGACACTCAGCGAGCGTTAACTGCTTTTTCATTTTTGCTTATTTTAGCTTGGACGCACGCTTTATTATTTTATGTTTTTTTTTTCGTTCATTTGTTCGTTCTTCATTTTTGTATAAGAAAATGTTTATCATGTTTTGTTCATTCACTTTATTTTATTTTTAGGATATTTTATTTTTATAATACGAAATTTTTTGAATGGTAAGAGTGTTGTGTCCTTATGTTTGAACATTTTTTGTCCTGCTCTCTCTTAAAACAAATAAGAATTGAGTTTGTGTTGGTACAAAGGAGCTGTTAATTGAGTTTTATGGATCGTGAAAATTATAAGGCATGAAAAATATACGCGAACAAAATATATTATTTTTTCTCGAATGGTTAGAATTTGCTTAAAAAAATATAAAGGGAACTCCTCGCAGGACTCTATGTAGGAACTGGAATTAAAAAGAGGAGATTGGTTGGGAGGGTTGCGAGGAAGTTATATAAAACAATTAATTTCTTAAATTCATGTTTTCACAAAGCAATTTGTTCCACGAGAATAATTTGTTTTTCTTAATTTATAAATATATAAAAGGATTCATGAGTGTTTTGTTTTGTTTTGTGTATGCTTCAAGGGTTCTTGTTAGATTAGCTCAACTTTAATTCAAGCAAAAAAAATAAAATGCACGACTGGGGTAGCACGTACTTGCTCTTGTAGTTCAAAGTATAGTTATCTTAAATAGTTATTGGAAATTTAAGATTTTGTTTAGTGTCGAGAAAAAAAAATAAAAAAAAATTGCAAGTTAAAAAAATTAAAATTAATTTTTTTTTTTCAAAAACTTTAAAAAAAATTTTTTTTCAAAAACTTTTTTAATTTTTTTTTTTTTTATTTTTGACACTTCAAAATTATGTCTGTTAATTTTGAATAAAATTAACTTCTGCTTTGATGAAATATATGTGTGGATCAGAATCAAAACCCATTATATCCACTTTTCAAAAAAAATGACTTAGGTATGAGGTTTTGTTTCTAGTATTCAAATACATACGTTGCGCCCAAGTTTGAGTCTCTAACTACATTTTTTGGCGTAGAAATCAGACCACAAAGTTAGAGGTTAATTTCAAAACCCATTTTATCCACTTGAGTTTTTGTTTCAAAACCCATTATATCCAAACAATTTTATTCGCATCAAAATCCATTATATCCATTCAAAATATTATTTCTAAAATAAATTTGAAATTCAAAAACCATTTTATCTATGGGATGAAATTAGATGGGAATATCCGAAAATTTATACGGATTTTTGAAAAAAAAATTTCGGCATTTAGGTTTGAATTTATTTGTTCAAGAAAGTAGGCGTAGTTAAAAAAAAGGAAATAAAGTTTTCTCGTTTTTAATTGAGTTTTTTTGAATGCCATATTTTCTTATTTTGGCCTGAAATTCAGAGGTGATTTTCAAAATCCATTATATCCATATTTGTTTTGGGTATAGCTCTAAAACTAAAACCCTCAGATCACGATTTCTGGACTTGAATTGTAGGGAATCCTAATTGAATCAATCCTGCATTTAAAAAAGTACAAAAAAATGTTTCGTTTACGAGATACAAGTTTTTCTCGATTTACTCGAAATCAAAAAAAGTGGATAAAATGGGTTTTGATTCTGATCCACACATATGAACTTAAAAAATATGTTAATTTTTGAAAAACGGCAACGCCATATTTCCGTTCTACACATTTTTTGAGAAAAACTAAAAACGCAGTTTTGTAAGAATCAATGGGAGTATTACCTACACCAAATTTAATCAAAATCGTTAGAGCCGTTTTCGAGAAATTTGCAATACCTCGAAAACTTTATATGGGAGATATGCGTTTAAAATTAGATATTAGAAAAATAAAAAAAAACGGATCTAAGGAATTACGTAAAAATCATGTGTACCAAGTTTCAAGCAAATCCGTCCATCCGTTTAGGCCCTAGCTCGATGTACAGATGGACGCACAGACGCACAGACGCACATACGCACATACGCACAGACGCACAGACCGACGGACGGCATGACGAAAACCACTTTTTTGATCTTCTCCATCATCGTAATGTCGGTTTTGATTAAAACCTCGAATTTTTTTTTCTACACGAAACCAATACTTGCCCTATAGAGCAAGTAAAAAGTGAATAATATGAATTATTCAGTTGAGAAGTTAGTTGTTAGCTTAAGCACAACTTAACTTAACTTATTTTGCGTTGAACCGTTGCAAGGAATTATTTGAAGTTAGTATATCACCTCTTTTTCTAGCTTTCTCGTTTTTTCGCCATGTCACCTTGTTACCGGTTCGCCTTGCAACCATGCTTCATTGATAGTCGCGTCAAGTTGCGTTAATGCACGTCAAATCTCGTCAAGTTACGTCAAGTCGCGTCAAGTCGAGTAAAGTCGAGTAAAGTCACGTAAAGTCGCGTAAAGTCGCATTTAGTCGCGTCAAGTAACGTCGATTAACGTCAAGTCACATCTTATTGCGTCTTTATAATGTCGACATTTTGATCTTAATATTTATATAATTTCCCTCAACATTATTTTTTTTTCAATTTTTCTTACACAAAAGTCGTTTAGGCCTAAAAAAAATTAATCTTTGCAATGGTTGCGTGCGTGTGACTACTCGTTTTTAAAAAGAATTTCTGTTCTGTTTAAAATAATGTTTTTTTTTTATATATAGGTATATTTTTTTGAAAGTCACCCGCCCGCTGCTATTTACTTCCGCTTACTAGCTTTATTCTTTCACATTATATACCTACATACAAACACACTTATATTTTTATATAATATTCATGTTAGGGCTTTATAATGAAAACCTTTTATTATATTATATTAACAAGAGTTTGAGGTGGTCAGCAGCCAGAGCCGTCAACGTCAGTTACAACATAAAACCGCTGTCAACCTATAACTTGGCTCATTTTCATTATGAATTCTCATTACAATTTCAATCTTAGTGTTTTTGGTTTTTCTTTTTTTTTTTTTTTTTTGGTTTTTCACTTTTATGTTTTTTTTTTTTTAATGAGGATTGGAAGTCTTCCTGAAAATGAATATTTTATTTTATTTAAATTTCAGAGAATGACAAAAATTAAGGGATTTTTATTTTATTTCTCTCGCTGATGATTTTAATTAAGATAATTTGACGTTTTATAAAAAAATGAAAAAAAAAATTATAAAAAAAAAATTATAAATCATTATTCAACTTCATTATTGCAACTATTTTCAAAAAAAAAAACACATTCAGTGTGAAATTTTTCTCTTTGAAATGTTGTTTTAGTATGAAATTCCAACTTATATTCAATATCTTTCCATAAATTAAATGCACGACTGGGGTCGCACGTACTTGCTCGTATGCTTAAAGTAACTTTAATGTTAAAGCTTTTTATTCAAGAAAATTAAGAAAATTTAAAATTTGATATTTTCAAGAAATTAAAAAAAATTAAAAAACGGTTTTTATAATTAATTAAATACCGTTTTAAATGATCTTTCACAAAAAATCACGTATGCCAGTTTACTTCTTGTATAAAAAGAAATTTTAAGAAAAAAAATTTCGAAAATCCTTATATATAAAAATTTTCTATTATTTTTCAAAAAAAAAGTTGGTAGGTATGCTATTTTGAAGAAATAATTTACTTACGCATAAAAACGAAATTTCAAAGTTTTTCATAAACCCGTTTTCAAAAAATTGATTTTTCAAAAAAAAAAAATTTGAAATATTTTTTAAAAATCCAAAAATGAGTTTTTTGAAAATTTTCTAAAATTTTAATATTACTTTTACCTAAACGCTTTTGTATAAAAACTTTCGTTGAAATCGGGGTGGTCTTGAACGACATATTCATAAATCAAAAAAACCGTTCTATGACAGGTACCGTTAATAACGGTAATAACGACAGACAGACAGACAGACAGACAGACAGACAGACAGACAGACAGACAGACAGACAGACAGACAGACAGACAGACAGACAGACAGACAGACAGACAGACAGACAGACAGACAGACAGACAGACAGACAGACAGACAGACAGACAGACAGACAGACAGACAGACAGACAGACAGACAGACAGACAGACAGACAGACAGACAGACAGACAGACAGACAGACAGACAGACAGACAGACAGACAGACAGACAGACAGACAGACAGACAGACAGACAGACAGACAGACAGACAGACAGACAGACAGACAGACAGACAGACAGACAGACAGACAGACAGACAGACAGACAGACAGACAGACAGACAGACAGACAGACAGACAGACAGACAGACAGACAGACAGACAGACAGACAGACAGACAGACAGACAGACAGACAGACAGACAGACAGACAGACAGACAGACAGACAGACAGACAGACAGACAGACAGACAGACAGACAGACAGACAGACAGACAGACAGACAGACAGACAGACAGACAGACAGACAGACAGACAGACAGACAGACAGACAGACAGACAGACAGACAGACAGACAGACAGACAGACAGACAGACAGACAGACAGACAGACAGACAGACAGACAGACAGACAGACAGACAGACAGACAGACAGACAGACAGACAGACAGACAGACAGACAGACAGACAGACAGACAGACAGACAGACAGACAGACCCAATTTTTTTGGCATTCATGTAAAATTATTGTTATATCGAATTCGATTTTTTTTACGAATCCTAAACTTGCCCTATAATAGTACCTATATCGTAATAAGAAAAAATGTACTTCGTTTGCCTATTCCTTATATTCTACCAATTGATTTATATTTCACGCAATGATAACCATAACTACTCTACGACAAATTTATACGTTGTTTTCAAATTTGAATGACTTTAAACATCATTACTTGAGTAACTTGTGCTAAAATTAAATTTATTTTGTACTGAGATTTAATTTTTTTATAGAAGGTACTGAAACATTTGACTAATAGCATCATATTTGTGTATGGTTTGTGTCTGTAATATTCTACCTTACCTACTACCCTACCGACCATTTGAATTTATTTACCGTTACTTTTAAATTTTTGTATTAGATAAATTTATTTTACTTTAATTTATACCTAGTTTACAAGGATTCGATTGGGACGATGTTTTTTTTTTGCGATTGTATTAATGTTGATTTAATATGTGATGCGATCAACGTTCACTGTCGGGGGAACTACCTTTTGTTTGTATCATTCTAGAACAGTGTTAAAACTGAGGTTGGGAAATTTATACCATCTGAAAGCTTATTGTTTCAGCTCAAAATATTTATATCGACCATGTCTATACAACATCTACAAAAAGACTTAGAATTTTTCAACCCAATTAGTTTTCATAAAAAAAGCAAAACAATTAATCTCTTTTCTCTTCTAACGCCAATAAATCCATTTTTTAAAAGACAACCTATTATAAATTTTATATCATTATTATTTCACCTATCATATGACGCTTCAATCATATTTCTACCATGCCTACAAAAAAAGTAAGAATTTTTTAAAGCCAACCATGTCGAAATTTCAAACTGAGATTACGGTACTTCCTCTACTGCTGGCTGGTCATCGGCAACAAATCTTCACATCATTTCACTGTTATCTCAGAAATGAAATTTTGCACAATCATAATTTATTTAATTACCTATCTACTGTATAAATTTCATTCATCTATCTATTAAAACAAAAAAGATATGATCAATTGATTTTTCTGTGTCGCTTTTTCGTTTCATCTTGTTTCAAATCACTACGATACTAAAGAAGTTTTCACTTCAAAAATATTTTTGAACTGTTAAAATGATACCTGCCATAGAACCGTTTTTTGTTTTAAAATTGATTTACAACAATTTTTATAAAAAAATATTAAAAAAATAAGTCATTTATCGGTTATATATGTATATTAAAGAATAACAGAAATGTTTTTGGTACGGTACCTGTCATGGAACGTTTTATTTTTTTTTTTTAATTTATGAATATTTTTAAATGCCATTTTCTCATATTATGCCAATTTGAATAAAAATTTTACAAAGAAACGGTAAAATAATCGCAATATAGATTTCTTACAAAAAATTAAAAAAAAAAACACATTTTTGGATTTCTGGAAAATATTCTAATTTTTATTAAAACGGGTTGATGAATTTTATCAACATTTTGTTTTTATGTGTTGAATAATATTTCCTTAAGAAGGGGATACTAACTTATTTTTTTAATGATAGAAAATTTAGTATTTAGTATTTATCTACAGTCTACAAAATTATCTTGAGTGAAAATTCTCTTGTTTTTGGAAATTCAGAATTAGTAAAAGAAAAAAAAAATGTTCCAACAAAACTCACAAACAAGTCAACCTGACCATTCCTGAAAGGTAATGCACCTAATTCAGGTTGATTTTTTTTTATTCTACATTTTTTCTTCAAACCAAGAAAATTAGGACTTGTGGACTTGAATTGTTTTAGATTTTTGACATAAGTTATAGAATATCCAAACAAAGTTATAAACCAAAAAATTATTAGCACTATTAGCACTTATTCCAAGATTGTACCAGGATGTTTTTTAGTGCATATATCCCAAATTTCCCCTTTTCTCAAAAAATACCATTTTTTCATAAATATGAATGTTTTTTTCTCATTGCATTGTTTTGATTCTATTATCATGGATATGAAAATCTTCATGCAAAATTTGGTTCATGTGCCATAACTTTTAAGGGTTTTTCGGTAGTAAGTTTGCAACTTTTAAAATAATATGGGTTGACAGATGAAAAGATGACATGAGATTTTTCTAGACTTTTGAGGTAGGTATGTTATAGAATACCAAAACGAAGGTATTGAGCAAAAAAAAAAGTCTATTAATATTCATTCCGAGGTTAAACCCTTATTTGACTGGATTAATGAGTCTATCGTATTATGCTTACCTCATTTTCATATAATGTAGTTATTCTGTATTTCTATACAAAAAAATATTCCTTCATTTAATCCTTTAGTCAAGTCACCAAAATACAAATAAAAGACAACCAAATCTATATTTTTTATTTGTATATTAAAATAAATCAAGTTCAATGTGATCATATTGTATAAGCATATAATTCCTTTATAATTTTAAAATTTATTTACTTTTAATTTTTGAAGTACAATAAATTGCAAACGAAAAAAAAAAGAAATACAAGAAAGATCATCAACCAAATTCGAAATTATTAATCACGCCATGAAGCTCAACTCAAGCTCAAGACCTTATAGTTGACATGGACAAAAAATACTAAGCTGACCATTATCAAAGGTCACCTCAAGGCTGCTGCTACTCACGAATGATTCTTTCAGCACTGCATGATGACTTCGGGAATTATTAGTAGCTGCTTTTCTGTGATTCATCAAATCTGTAAAAAAAATATATATATTTTTAAAACGATTTTAATTTTTGTTTGTTTTTATTTAAAGAAAATGAAATTAATGATTGAAGGTATTGATCAGGGACAAAGGATTCATAAAGTTCTTAAAATTATTTTTGGTGAAAGGGTGTTTTTTTGACGGGTTAAGTTGTGTGTGATGAAGGTATCATAACAGCTGGCTTAAATTTTATTAATTTTTAAAACTTGGTGTAAATGTTTTGGTTGGTATAAGAATTAAGAATCTATAAAGTGTACAAAATTATCTTGAGTGAAAGGATGTTTTTTTTTTTTTTTCAAGAAATGATGAAATTCGGAATTAGTAAAACAAAAACTAGGAAAAAATTGTTACACCAATGAAAATTGGTAAAAATGTTTCATTTATAACAGAAAGCAAGAACTCAAAAAGTCTATACAAATATTTTAGGTTAAAGGGTGTTTTTTTTGGGAAATAGGGAAAAATCCGCTATAAGTCCGATAAAATCAATGGTATAAATGGTACCCTTACGAAATTCATTAAATATGTTCTCTTTCCCATAAGAACTACGAATAATGTAAGTCTATAAATTTTTTTTATGTGAAAGGGTGTTTTTTTTTTAGAAGTAAAGAAAATATGGGTGTATTTGAAAAAGTGTGTAATACTAGAGGAATATTAGTGGTACCCTATTGTACAAGAATCTTAAGTGTCTATACAAATATCATGGTTAAAAGGGTGTTTTTTTGAGTGAAAACAAAAATGGGTCACCTTAATGAAATTTGGTAAAAACATTGATTTTGGGATAGAAAGCAAGAATAAAGTTTTCAAAAAAAAAAAAAAAATTGGTGAAACGGTGTTTTTTTTCGATGAGACAGTAAAATCTGTAATTGGTCCCAAAAAGCCAATGATTCGCGTAAAATGTGTAAGA
The DNA here is from genome assembly GCF_945859705.1 of Episyrphus balteatus. Taxonomy (NCBI): domain Eukaryota; kingdom Metazoa; phylum Arthropoda; class Insecta; order Diptera; family Syrphidae; genus Episyrphus; species Episyrphus balteatus. The sequence continues at coordinate 53,990,189 of NC_079137.1, forward strand.
ACTTATTTATAAATGTTTAATTTGTCATCAAAACCATAAATAAAACGAAAAGTCTTTCAGCATTTAAACTTCAAAATAAGTACGCAACTTGAATCTTTTCAGTTAAGATACCTACGTTTTTAGAAAAAAATGCTTTCAAGATCGATTAAAAGAAAATTGTAAATTATTTTTTTATATGATATTTTTTTAAATTTAAATATATAGGTGATAATGTTTTATGTTTCAAAAATTGACTATAAAAAATCCGAATATGTATTAAAAAAAAAACTTTAAACTGCAAACTTGTTAATTAATCTATTTATACAAAAAAGAATATGAAATAAAAAAAGGTTCTCTGAGATGTACCTACCGATTAAAATGATTTTCGAGTATCCACAAAATATAGACCTTTTTCGATAAATAACACATGATTTTTTGTATCATAATATGAAAATGTTTTTGAAATTGACAAATGACAATTTTGGTCTTAAGAAATCATTTCAAAAATACAGGGTGTCCCAAAAGTAATGGATCAAACGAAATATGCAGATAGGCCAACTTTAGGGCTCTCAGAATTTGGTAACTTGTTCATCCCAAATCCTTACGGTTTTCAATTTAATGCAGTTTTTGTGAATTATCGAAAAATCTCGACTTTGCAACAGTATTTTGCTTCCTCCGGTCATAATTGATTTTTGTGTTTTACAATTCTTTTACTAAAACATTGCCTAATAATAAGAAATAATTATTTAATCAAAATATTTTTTATTTCATACGCCATTTTGCTGCAAATTATGTAACAGTTCCATGTTTTATAAAAACTCAATTTCTTACTTTTATTTGAGAGAAAAAAAATTGTATGGTGTGATACTGGTTTATTATTTTAAAAACTTGCCGTGTTATTGCACTTTTCAAAAATGTATAAAAATTTCCAAAGTTCAAATTAGAACGAAAGATATTACAATTTTAATGCAAAAAAACAGGGGTTTTCAGAGCAAAATAACAAACAAAAATCGAGGCGTTTATTCAAAAAGAAATAAACAAACAACAGTCGAGGAAATGTGTTTATTTTTCTTTGTTATTTTTCTCTGAAAAGGCCTGTTTTGTTGCATTAAAATTGTAATATCTTTTGTTCTAACTTCAAGTTTGGAAACTTTTATACATTTTTGAAAAGTGCAATAACACGGCAGGTTTTTAAAATAATTAACCTGTGTCACACCATACAAATTTTTTGCAGTGTGTTGCTCTGAAAAAAAATTAAGTAATTGAGTTTTTATAAAACATGGAACTGTTAATTAATTTGCAGCAAAATGGCGTATGAAATAAAAAATATTTTGATTAAATAATTATTTATTCTTATTAGCCAATGTTTTAGTGAAAGAATTGTAAAAAACAAAAATCAATTATGACCGGAGGAAGCAAAATACTGTTGCAAAGTCGAGATTTTTCGATAATTCACAAAAACTGCATTAAATTGAAAACCGTAAGGATTTGGGATGAACAAGTTACTAAATTCTGAGAGCCCTAAAGTTGGCCTATCAGCATATTTCGTTTGATCCATTACTTTTGGGACACCCTGTATATGAATATGAACTAAGCGAAGCATTTTTCGCAAATCGAATTGGAAGTAGTCTATTATTTTGTTGCTATTCGGAATTTTAAATCCGTAGAAACTGTTTAAAAACGCATCAACAAAATAAAAATACAAAAAGAAAACAAACTCCAACTCCTTTCTTAATCTCAATTCCACATCGTCTTCGTCGTCCTATACTATTAATCAATAAAATAAATAAAAGAAAAACCCAACTTACCGTGATAAGAATATAGCATGTATAGAATTTCATGCATCCAATTTTCTGCGAAATCTCAATACTGTATGCGTGGCATTTTCATAGCCCAATACATATAAGTATGTAATCTTGTGATGGTTCCGTATCCTCATTCCTTTATATATGATGTCGGTCCTGTAAATAGAAACAAAAGAAAAAAATAATAAAATAAAAACAATTTAATAGGTTGATTTACACATTGTTTTGTTTATTTGGGGAAAAGTTTTATGTTGTGTCTAAAGCATTAAATAAATTTATGTGTGTTCTTGTTTTAGTGCTGTACACATAATTTGAAGGACATAGTAACCAAATGAAACTTAAGTTATTTTATTGGATAGAAAACACTTCCGGACTGGACTTTTAGCGTTAAGGGCAGAAATATTGTGTTAAATTACAACATGGAGATGTTTAACACACACAACAAACTCTGCCAGCATCCCAGCCAGAGAACCATAAATGAACCAAAATTTTCAAGCTTTACACTTTATAGATAGAAGATATATGGGAACGAAGGATGCCTATTTGAGCTGGTAGAGAGATAGAGGGTATGGAAATACCAACCAAACGTAGACTAAATGTGAAGTCCTTTTTTTTACACTATACAACGACCAACAAGCAGCAGCAAGCTACTCTCTCAAAAGTATTTCAGTTGTGTAATTTTCTCCTATTATAAAGTTACTAATGAGGGCAGCTACACAACACCTGGAGAGCAATTAAAAAGCGTAATTGCGTTCTCTTCCCTAAAAAAAAAACGAAGAAATACCTCAGCCAAATGGTTCGTTGGACTCAGAAAACACGTTTTTGTATTTCTGGTTTAAGTTGTGTTTTTTGCTGTTTTTTTTTTTTTGTAATTTTTCTAGAACATATCTGAGAATTATGTGTTGACGTACACAGGCTTTTTTTTACAACATCCAAGATCCAACCCAGGGCCGTAGGCATTGGAACTGCAGTTCAGTTCAAGGAATAAAAAAAAAACATTTAATGCCTTTGGGATACTTTGGCAATGAGAATATGATTTTAGCTACAAGCAAGTTATTTTGTTTGTATGTACATATATTTTAATGAAGTGGGATAGGATAGGAAATTAAGTAAAAGCAGTGCCGGATAAGCCTCAAGGCAAACTAGGCAGTTGCCTAGGGGCCCCACTTCAGCTAGGGGCCCCTCGCCCTGACAACGAACAAACAAAATTTCTTGGAGTAGTACCTTCAATAAAAAACAGCATTACATTTGTATTTGTAAAAATAAGAAAAAAGAACTCGAGGAGATAGGAATGTGTATTTGTTGTACTAGATTTCTACTCACGAGTAAACTATCTCCTTCGATCAATATAACAGGGCTATTGTATATGTATGTGTTTAGAATGAATTATGACTCCCATGAAGGGCCCAATCCAGGGATGCCAGATTGCGGGATTTTTTCCCTTTTTTTCGGGATTTTTGATAAGGGAAAACGGAAAAATCAACCCAGAAAATGTGAAAACAGTCAGCTTAAAATACATCACGTTTAAATACCAAAAGTTCTTTTTACAAAATCAAAATTCATCATATTTATATAACAATTTAAAAAAAAGTACTTCTTCCCATGTGCTTCAACCCTAATATTTAAACTGTAAATCTCTTCTTAAAAAAAAAAATATTACTATTACTAGTCTATTCGAATATTATTCCAACGACATCGAACCACAGTTTAGTAACGAGATGGTGCCATTCAAGGTCTTCATGTTGCAATCAGAGGACGACGTCAGAAAAATCTGAGATTGTGCACGCAGAGAAGTTACTCAAATTGATATTAGATTTAATCAACTCACGGAATTGGTTTGTAGGTATATCATTTTTTAGATAGCATTATGGTTAATAAATCTTACCTTTGTCATTTTTTGGTTATTTGAACAACAATGGAGCTATTTAATAAAAACGATACCAATCTCTTTTCCAAGATGGCGGCTGCTCCCTACCTCCTTTCATCCAAACAAGTTAACTTTTATGATAAGGATAACCTGTGTTTCGCATGAAAAAAATATTGTAATGTGAAAAAATGTGATTTCATGGGGTTGGGGTCGAAATTCTGTATGGGCCAAAATTCGGATTCCAAAATTCTGTATTCCAAAATTCTGTATTTTAAAATTCTGTAAATTCAAAATTCTGTATTTTAAAATTCTGTAAATTCCTAATTCTGTATTCTAAAATTCTGTTAACACAAAATTCTGTATTCCAAAATTCTGTAAATGATAAAAGAAAAATTGTTTTGATAATGAAAAAAGTGCGCACTTTTTTCATTATCAAAACAATTTTTCTGTTATCATTTACAGAATTTTGGATTACAGATTTTTTATATTTTCTATGCAGAACCTTGAAGCAGTTTGCGTTCGACAGCTTAAGTTAAGTGTTATGAGTTAATCGTGATATAAAATTAATTCAGAAAAATGGAAAATATCAAATCATTAAAACCTAATAAAGGAAAGGATAAATTGTGTGTCAATGGTTTTATGTTTAATAACGAAGAAAGATCAACTTAAAAAAAAAACATGGAAAATGAAAATATTTTTTTTAATGAAAATCTCGGAAAATAGGGTACTTAACTCAAATTAGTCAAGCACTTAATAACTCCATTCGAATTTTGTCGAAAAAAATTGAATTTTTTGAGAAAAATGAAATTCAAGCCAGCAGAACACGAAAAAGCCAGCAGAACATGAAAATCTCGGAAAATTCATCGGAAAATGGAGCACTTAATTCAAATTATGTATGTCCAATTTTTTCGAAAAAGTGGAATTTTTTGAAAAAAAAAAAACAAATTCAAGTTAGTAGAACATGAATTTTTATGGAAAAATATTTTTTTTTTTAATGGAAAATCTCGGAAATTTTTTTCAAAAATTGGATACTTAACTCAAATTAGTTAAGCACTTAATTATTCAAGATAATTTGAAAAAAAAATTTTTTTTCGAATATCACAGAAAAAAAATTATTTTTGTAAAAAAATTTTTTTTTTTTTTGAATTTTTGTTTGGCACCTAAATATTATACCAAACCCGAATTTTTTACTAACAGTTTAAGGCATTTTCTGGTTATTGCTCTGCTAACTTTAAACCGAGTTAGCAGAACATTAAGTTTTTCCAAAAGTAGGGGAGCACTTGATATAATTTTGGGGTACTTGCTCTGCTTACTTGAGGGACATGTTTTAATGTAGAGATTTAGAATTACAGAATTTTTAAAAGCAGAATATTGGATTTGCAGAATTTTGAAAAACAGAATTTTGGATTTACAGAATTTTGAAATACAGAATAATAGAAAAGCAGAATAATGGAATGCAGAATTTTGTTCATACAGAATTTTTTCTTCAGATACAGAATTTTGGTCATACAGAATTTTGGAATACAGAATAACGACCCGTTCCCGATTTCATGCCCATATTTTGAAAAATTTGCCTGGGCTATAGTGATAGAATCAAAATTAAAACTTTTTCGTATGATTTCTCTCTCCAGTTTTATAATGAAACCGTAATGCCGACTTATCACGAGTCGATTTTGGCCGTGCGGCGAAGCTTTTCGGCGTCAGTCGAGTCGTGTGAACGTAAGCCGCAAGTGACTAAAGTGACAATCCCTATACTGAGTCCAAGTCGACTTTAGCCATGAGACATATCATGTGGATCAAATCGACTCGTGAAAAGTCGGCATATTAATATTTTCTAATAACTTATCGTTAATCGAAATTATCTGTGAAGCATCAAGTTGCTTTAATTTTTTTGTTGAAATATCACTGCAATATTTATTATATTTATTATAGTTATTTCAAAACTTTAAGCTTACATTTATAAAATGACTTGATAGGACACAGATTATAGCCGATTAGTCTTTAGTAAGTTACCTACACAAATTTCTAACTTAACTTAAAAAGAGCTTATGATATTGAAAAGCCATCGGAAAAGGGCCCAAGAATTTCTGTGCCTAGGGGCCCATGACATGGGTAATCCGGCACTGAGTAAAAGAGAAAAACTTGGCAGCTTTGACATAATTTTGGGTTGCCTGACAATTGCAATTGGATTTTCATTTGTGAATTTTTTCATGTGACAACCAGAGAGTATACATTTGTTGTATTATATCAATTCAAACATTTGGTCCAGAAATATTGCTAAGAATTTAAATTTAGTTTACTGGAGAACAGAAAGTACAGTAAATTTGTAATGCAGTCACGTCAGTTCCAATTGATGAACTTATTTTTTTATACTGAGATGGAGTTATAAACTCTGAAATTAGCAGTCAGTTAATTGAATTAGTTAGCTACAGTTATTGACTGCATTTCAATACTGTGACAGAGACGGAGTACCTATTTAACAGCAAAAACAACAACCAGCTGGTAAATACTCGTGTTTTGACTGCACAGTTTATGAAAGCAGAAACCTATTTGATTGAAAGTTTTTTAGCTGCAGTAATTTATTTTATAATTTAATTTATAGTTTAAGAAAATCTGCACTTTAAACTAACTTTCAAAAACTTTTTGCTTGCTAAAATACGAAGGCCTGATTTTTCCAAAGATCTGTTCATTTAATTTTATCTGTCTGCTTTTATAATCCACAGTAATTTGTCCAGAGAAAAATAGAACATTATACTCGTCTTGCCCTAACCTGGTGAAAACTAAAACTTTAATTTACAAGAGATTTTGTGTTGTTTTTCTGCCTTTATAATTCACAGTTACTTTTTCCTGCAAAAAAACGATCATGGGCCTGTTTTGCCCTACTCTGCTGAAAACTAGATAGATCTTGGATCTTTCTATGTTTCTGTCCAATTTTTTGTTTTTCTGCTTTTCAAGTCGAAACTCTGAAATATCAAAAAAATTCTTAGGTAAATCCGAATTCCTGATTTTCCGAAGATCGTGAGCTTTTATAATTAACAGTTCATTTTTCCAGACAAAAAGAGATCATATGGTCGTTTTGCCCTAATCTAATGAAAACTCAAGGCCTAATTGTTAAGATATTTGCGCTGTTTTTCTGCCATTATAATAAATTATTCACAATGCGTCGATTTACGAGAAAAAAGTGACCATGGGCTTGTTTGGCCACTGTCTGACGAAAACTCGGTGCTATTTTCTGTTCAGTTTGTTGTTCTTCTGCTCTTATAATTCACAGTTCGGTTTTCCAAAATTAACATCGGCCTGTTTTGTCCTATTCTAATAAAAGCTGAAGGTCTGATTTTACAGATATCTATGGACTGTGTTTCTGTCCAGTTTATTGTTCTGCTTTTATAATTCACAGTTCCTTTTTTAAGATAAAACAAAAAAGGAACTATGGGCGTGTAGCCTGTTTTGACCTTCTTGGCTGAAAACTAAAGGCCTAATTTTCCAGAAATCTTGCACCTGTGATTCTGTCCATTTCGTTGTTATTTTTTGTTTTTGCTTTTATAATCCAAAGTCCTTAAACTTTAATATGAACCTTTTTAAAAAGATTCACCTTTTGAATAAGTAATAAATTTCTTTATCTTTTATTTAATTAAAGATTCACCTTCCTCCTGTTTGGTACGTCCTTGATACACATCGTAGTCCTTGGCCGTACGCAAACTATGTAAAGAGAAATCCTGGCTAAATGACTTGTTGTTTGTTGTTATTTTATGTCCATTATAGATGCGGGTCTTTACAAACAAATTATAATTGAAGGTACAAATATTATTTCCATGCTCACACTATAAACACAAAAGTCGAGATAATAATAATAAAATATGTGAAACAAAACAAAAGTTATGCTAATAAAATAGCTCTAGAGGTTATATAGATTTTATTATCGCAGGAGTCAAATATCTTTCAAGTATATAACACAAGAATATTGGTGTTGTTCCTTATTTTAATAAAAGATACTATTTGAGTATCTTTTATCTGAGAGATTAGAGATAGCATACGAAATGTTAATCATTTGTTCAAACTTAAGCTCGAACACACCAAAAGCAGTTTGGTTTGGTTGCTACCAGCAGCAGATAATTCATTATCACTTAACTTTAAGTGGAAGCTTGTCTCATGAATATACCAATATTCTTCTCTTCTTTAACAATCTTTTATATCACACGCAAAATTTCTTCGACCGTATCCAGATGGATGGATGGATACTGGATAGATAGACATCATCATGAAATTGAGCTTTTTCAATGAAAAGTTAAGATAAAAATGTATCTATGTGTAGATGAAGATACATTAGGATATTCCAGACACAACCTCTATAGTCATTTTAGCGCGCGAGTGGCGGCGGCGGCGGGATTGGTTGGTGATGGTGATGGGTGAAATTGCGTAATTTATGATAATTCAACTTCAGATGTTAGACTTCTATATACATTATACACCCATGATGTTATTATGTGTGCAAGCTGGTATATCCCACACAAAACATATTGAATCAAACTACACCAAAAAAAGGGTTTTCACGTATAAAATATTCATAAGAGAAGATTGCCTGTTAGGCTGGGTCAAAAATGTATGAAAATTCAAAAATGTTTGAAAAGTTGCGGATGGTGAAGACTGAGAAGGGTTTAAAAAAAATAAAAAAACAGCCTTGAAACTTGAAATACAATTTTAAAAATTGTACGTTTAGAAAAAAAAATTTACCACCCTAACACCTAATTTTTTTAATATATAATAGATTTAGACAACATTTTTATGAGCTAAACATTAAAATCAAAAAATATTGTAAAAATAGAAATTTTGCAATATTTCGAAAAATTTCAAAATGCCAAAAGTCCAGAAGTCCTTCCCCAATTTGAACAATTTTTTTTTTTCTTCTTAATATTTGTCGTCTTTCCAGAAGTAAGATGTAGTTTTGGAAGGACGACAAATATTAACTAGAAAAAAAAATTGTTCAAATTTTGGAAGGACTTCCGGACTTCTGACATTTTGAAATTTTTCGAAATATTGCAAAATTCCTATTTTTACAATATTTGTTCATTCTTAATAATTTATGGAACATTTGGTAAATTATTATTTTTAAGAAGTAAAAATTAAGACGCAATCTTCGCTGAAGATTTAAAAATCTTTCGATCAAGCTGGCTTTGACTATTTATCATTTTCCTCACCACACAGTGGTGCAATTTGGTGGTTTTTGGCTTCAAAAATCATTTGCACGACCATTTCTTGATGAAAAGTCATGAAATTGATTATACTGAAGCATTTTTGTAGGTATGAGAAATACAAAAAATCTTTCAAAATTTTAATTAAAACATAGACCAAAAAGTATAAAAGTAGTAAAAGACAATTTAGACCTTTTTTATGCTATTTCTTGGATTTTTTGTTTATAAGTTTAGACGCTATTTGTTTTCATAAAAACATAGTTACCAACAATATAACGTCAAACAAATTTTGTACATAAATAGAGAAGAAGTAAAAAAAGTGCAAACTTAAACAAAAAATCCAGCATAAAAAAACGTTTAAATTGTATTTTACTTCTTTGGTACCTACTTAGTTTTTTAATTAAAAAAAACATTTTTCTACTTAATATTTAGCGCATAAAAATGTTGTCTAAAGCTATTATATTAAAAAAAAAATAATTCGTTAGGGTGGTCAATTTTTTTTTTTTCTAAAAATACAATTTAAAATTTTTTTTTTTCAAGTTTCAAGGTCAAACTGAAGGTCAAGTTATTAACAGATTTTTGATTATTTTTTAAACCCTTCTTAGTCATCACCATTTGCAACTTTTCCTCCCTATAAGGATTTGAAATTCGAAAAAGTGTTTCTTGAGCCATCCTATTGTCTATCTATCTATGTATCTATTCAATATGTATCTCTAGTATCTACTATATATACCTCTAAATACATTATAATTGGTGGCAAATTAGATGCGAAAGTTTTGTTTGCGATTGCTGCTGTTGCTGCTGCTTTTGCTGATGCTGTTGGTAGAGAGACAAAAAAAAATAAGAGTCCTGACCTGGGGTTGCGACTATGTTTTTCATATAGTTTTTGGGTCGCTGAAACCGAATCCGAAATCCGTTTTCCCCATCACGTCAGGTATTTGAGATAACCTCAAAAAAATATCACGGTTTTTCATATAGTTGTTGGGTTGCTTAAACCGAATCCGAAGTCTATTTTGCCGTATCACGTCAGGATTTTGGTTTGATAAGAACTTTTTTTTTTTTAAGTTTCGACATTTTTTGAGGATATTTCAAAAACCTCATAAGGCAAAGTAAACTTCGGAAACTATATGAAAAACCAAGTCGCAACTCCAGATAAGAACTTTTGCTTTTTTGGTTTTGACATTTTTTTGAGGATATCTCAGAAACCTAACGTGATAGGGCAAAATTGACTCGGAATCTGGATTCAGAGATCCAAAAACTATATGATTAACATATTCGCACATCCAGATCAGCGAAAAAAAATGTATGTTTTCGTGACCTTTTTTTTCAGGTTATCTCGAAAACCTGACGTGATGGGACAAAACGGACTTCATATTCGGTTTCAGCGACCCAAAAACTATGTGAAAAACCTAGTCGCAACCCCAGGTCAGAACTTTTATATTTTTTTGTGTGGCTGTGTAATCTTTTCCCATGAACAATCTAATAGCACATCCATCCCCCCCTATTGGAAATACAAAACCTTTCAAAACTGTTATCCTTCAAAACGAAATGTTAAGCTGTTAGAAACCTCATTCGTATGTATATACGAAAGCAAGCATTGTTATTGCAGCACACAGAGAAAAATATGACCCGCTAAAAACTAACAGATTGCCATATTGTTTTACCGTCCATACATTTCATAAGGAAATCTTATTAAAATCGACGATTAATAAGGTTTTTTTAAGGAGATTTCTTATTATTTTTATAGAGAAAATCTTATTAAAATTCCACTGAAAAGTTGATTTTTTTTGCAACTTAGCACTTGAACAAAAATCGCGATCAATATTTTCATGGCAGGTTGGTTCAGGTGGTAAGGTGTGCGACTAATGATTTGAAGTCTCCAGTTCGATTCCCAGCCTGGTCACCTTTTTTTTTATTTTTTTGCAGATTTTAAAACAATAAGGAAAACCCGATTGTTTTAATAAGGTTTCCTTCTTGGATGAAAACCATAGAGAAATCTTATTGTTTTTGTTCTATTTTATGTGGTCTATTTTTCTCTGTGCAATTTAATTTAAATTCATGTGTCATCACTTATCATTGAAAACATTTAACACGGATTAACATGGTTAACATTGGATTAACCAATAGTCAAATACCTTAAATTAAAATGATATTTAATTCCACATGCAACTAATACTCCCAACGTACACATCTATCACACAAAACAAAACCCTAAAAACCAAAGTTTTTAAGCTTTTTCGGCATCAAATTGTCATTTACTCACAAAAAAAACCTGTGATTTAATACAAACTTTTTGTGCTGCCGCATGATATACATGCAGCATAATAGAAAATTAAGCTCATTTAACCTTAATCAACTTGATATTCTAAAAGCCTTACGTAAACACAACATCAGCAACTATACCCACCTCAACAAATAACATGTATCAGATAGATACCCTAAACAATTTAGTGGGTTTCCTTTGTATTGTGGCAACATTCCTTGCTGAGATTAAACAAAAAAAGCAAACCTTAAACAAAAAACATGTATGGTGCCAATTTGGATGAAGATTTTTCGCAAAACAATAGATAGTTTTACACGGCACAGTTATACACTATTATATTGTAATGTGTAGAATCCCAATCCAGTGATGTGCACCCTAAAGGCTTCTCTTCACTTGAACACAAAACATGCCCCCAAACCAATTTATGGACTTTATATCTGGCCCTATAGTACTTATACACACTCTATACCGTTAACAGAATTGTTATTATTTTGAAATTGAAGAATAAACAGCCCATCCTTTGTAATATTGTTTGACATTATTGTGATAGATATAAGGCTAGGCGCACACATGCGATTTCAGTCGCACGATTATTTAGTCGCAAAAATGGATCACTCGGATTTCAATGCCGGTGAACACACATGCTTCTAAAAAATAGCCGCGATTTAAAAATTGAAAATTGTCCCATTTTTTTGGCGACGCGATTGTCGCAAATTAAAATGGAACAAATGGACCAGTATAGTTGTGCACACCTGCACACACTTGCGACTAAACCGAAAACGACTAAAAAGTAGCAGTCGCAAAGAGGCCAAATCATGCGCACACATGCGATTTTCCACCACTCGATTTTTTAGACGCAAGAAATGAAACACATTGTTTTAACTGAGAGCGCACAGGCTTGCGATTTTAAAATCGCAAAGTTTAAAAAAATGTATCCGGTTCTATTTTTCGCGATTTTTTTTGTTGCACATAAGGATATATCATACAGAATATAATGCACTTGCGCGCTCGTTTGACCCTTGGAACATTTGTTTTAAGAACAGTAATGGATATAACCAGAAAGTGTTGTATAGTGGCTCTTTTGTTATAAGCAATTATAAAAGGACAATTCCATAAAATTCATAAAAATTTCAGAAATTTACCCAGTACTAAAGAATGAGTATTCAATGCTTTGGTGAAATATTGGTACTCGTGAGGTCTAAAATATGATACAAAAATACACGTTGGAGATAATCTATTTCGCCTGGAAGAACTTCTTAAAAATCCATCAATCAAAAATCAAGTAAAAATTTAACATGTATTGGGTAGGTACATCTTTGAATTTCTCTCGGTATAATTATATTTTAAAATTTCATGAAAAGTAATACAGAGATACCTAGTAGAAAAAATCGAATTATTTTTTATCGAAAGAATTAAAACTTTTAAAATAAGGTGGATGCTATGCGGTTATTTTAAAAAATTTATCACTTCTTAAACCGTTTCATGAATTTACCTTATCACAAAACTTGATCGTAGACGTAGATACCATTTGTATGAAATTTTCCATTACGAACGGATTTAGAATTGTTTTCTTTGCGGTCATTTGACCATTAGATTTGAACAGTAAATAACTCCTGGCTCTTCTGATGATGCATTTTTTTATCCAAAATAGGTCAACTATTTTTCGATTAAACATAATGTTTTTCTTGCAATAAATAATAATAATCGCGCGATTTTTTAGTCGCAAGTGTGTGCACGGTAATTTTTTGTTGCGACTGCGATTTTTTAGTAGCAACGACTAAAAATCGCATGTGTGCGCCTAGCCTAAAAGGGTGTTTTTTTTTAAGAATCAGTCAAGAGTTTAAGAAAGCATTTTTCAAACGAGGTTGTCAATTTTTTGTTCGAAACTAACCTAACGCTGGATTACAAAAGTTCCATCATGAATTGTCAAAAATATATAAAATGTTTTTGAAATTTTTTTCACAGTTAAACTAAAATACACCTTTTATTTTATGGAGAAAGAAAAAAATAATATCACGACATTGATTAAAAATTCATAGTTAGTTAGCAGGAAACTACTTTGCTCGACAGGTTGTTGACGTCTTCGAAGTTTGATCGAATTAATATTTAAAGGTTGTCTAGGTGCATGAAGAAATATAAATGGCAGTGATATAAATTAGCACTCTTTTGGTTCTTAATTAGCGATACCAAAAGAACAGTCATGCCAAATTTTATCACTTTAAAATCGCAAACGTGATTTGCGATCGTAAGTCCTTTAAAAATCACTATAAAACCACTAGAATCAACTTTGCTTTATTTCTTTAAAAAAGAGAAACTTCTTTCGGAAAAATGCAGTTAAAGTTTCCAATAAAAAAAAAAATATTAATGAACACAGATATTCGTATTTGAAAGGATAAATATTTTGTAGAATAAATATATAAATTTTTCACTACGCAATATAGCGACACGACTTCCCTAGACCCTATTTATATAATTTATTTGCTACACTTGAGCACACCATTTAAGTGACAATTCTAAATAATTGCCATAATAAAAATAACAAAAAAAAATACGAAAAGCAAATTCAAAATTTAATTCTTTAGGATATTTTCTCTCTTTTTTCGTTCTAGTTTAGCAGGCAAGGCATACAAATAAATGTATACTCGTAAGCTACTGGACCCTAATCCCTTGAATTATTGGTCATTCTTTTAGTAGCTTTTAATCTTATACAAAAACCTTCTTTTTGATCAAAGTTTTAAAATAAAAATAAGGAAGTTTATATCCATTGGACATGGTATGGTATTAATAAAAAAATACACAAAATTTGTCAATTAGAAAACAAAAAAAGGTTTAGGAATTTTTTTTTTAAATAATTGCGAAATATTTTTTACCGCATTTTGTTTGTCCTTTTTTGATGTCAAGTTGAATGATTAATATCAAGTAAGTTAAATACAAAATAACTCGTGTAAAAAAAATTAATTTTTAGGGGATGTTTCTATTTTAAAAAATTATGCTTAGAAAAATGTATTGGTACTCAGTTAATGGTGAGTTTAATCGGTGTTTGTAGATCCTTTATGATATATGCGTTTGTTCGTAGTGATTTATTTCTCCAAACATTTTTTTTCAACACACCTGCGATTTTGTATTTATAGAGTCTTCAGCATAACCCAGCTAACTTTAAGGCCCGGTACACACACATGAGTTATGAAGCTGAATTTTTCCCACAGCCTCGCCGCACGAATAATGGTTACATTTATCAGTAGACTGATGTACTCATAAAATCGGTCACTTACGGAAGTCTTATCCAAGTTCGATAAGTTCTCTTTCATCCAAAATATAGCCTTTAGTCTCAGACAAGACGAGCTAATTAGGGAGTACAATTCAGTGTTATGTACTGAGTGAGTACAGAATTCAATGTACCGAATCATATTTTATGTACTGCATCAGTTAAAGTGTACTGATTAAGTTCAATTGATACCCCGTATGTAACCCAGTATATAAAAATTGAAACATATGCATGACAAAAAGTTATGTGATAGTGTTGGTTCAAAATTATATTAACTGAGTAGAGTATAATCAGTACAAACTACTTTGATCAAAGAAATATTAATTTATTCAGCACAAGACTATAATCAGTACCTCGAATTCGATACTGGGTTGCATACATTTCCGTACTATATGTATGTGTACATTAGAGCTTGCCCTTATAAATTTTATAATTGGTAAAAGAACGGAAGTATTGGTTTGCTTATATTAAAACAGAAATGTATTCAGAGCAACGGGTTATGTAGTAAATGCAAATAATGTTTTATGTCAAATTTATATGTACTGAAAACTATTTTATCAGTACGAACTATTTCGATCAAAGAATTTTCAACTTATTCAGTACAAGTCTGTTATCAGTTCCTTAGAGTCTTTATTGAGTGCATACATGTATGTAAGTGAACAGGGTACATTAAATACAAACAATATCTGATTATAAATGATAATAATAGTACCTAGTATTTCATAATTTTAGTAGTAGAAGTAGATCATAATTTTGTTCAACTTATTAAGTGCAAATAATCTGTACTCAGTTCCTGAAAAAATACACTGAATACATACCTACATTTTTTACACATTTATAGTGTACATTTAGTACAATACGAATCTGAACATAAATAATATTATCAGTAAGAACTATTTCGATGCATTAATTTGCATCTTTTTCTATTCTAAGTACCTAAAAGCCTTTACTGTAAAAGCACTTTTGTACACTTGTACAGAGTACATTAAAATTTGTACTCAGTATATAAATGTCAACTAGGTAATTTCAAGTCTGTACTGAGTAACTAAACTGTAAACTGATAGTGTAATTTATTTAAAAAAAAAAACAATGCGAGCACTGGACTGTTATTATAATTTAAAAGGCAAACATTTTTTGAAGATTTTATTTTTGACTATTAAATTTTGAGATTAATTTAAAAGCCTACCTACATAATTATTTCAAACTCCCTCTATGAAAAGCAATTTCAAAAATTTTATCACTTCATACCTTTTTCAAATGCAATTTCTAACAATTATATACCTAACTGATTTATTAGCTAGAAATCAAATTTTCCACAAATCAATTTCAATTAAAATTTTAAAATCCAATGCCAACAATTTGGCTTTTTGAATGAAAATCAAATCTAAATAGGTCAATTGAATGTACAATATATTATCATTATTTTATAGGTAGATTGCATAACTTTTGATTTTCCAGATAAAAGCTATTTGGGTCAATTACATAATTGAAAATCTCTCTTTTTTCTCTACTCAATGAACTACCTCTAACCAATAAAAAGCCTTTTAAGATATTGCAATATAGCTAAATAAAAATCAATTGATGGCTTATACAATTATTATAGAAGTATGTTAAAATAATACTAACCTGAAAATATGTTTGCCCTCTATCCACCCATCAGCTACAGCTAAATCAGCTCTAGGCCAGATGACCATCAGTATAGATAGACCAAATCCAACATAGCCCAATGTACGGGCTTGAATCTCAAATGTTATATCCTGATTTTATTGATTCTTCAGAAAACTCGAAAATCCTCATTCAAATCTACAGCATGATCCCATTTGACTGCACCAACAACAACAACTGGATACATAACATAATTATAAAGCAAACTCACAGCTAAACTGGCTACAAAACGTGTGATAAACGATGATAGAGATGAGCAGTACAAGTTATGTTTTATAGAGAAAATCATTTTGATTTTTTTTTTTTTGGTTTTTATTTTTTTTTGTTTTTTTTTTTCCAGTTTTTCTTTCTGATACAGATTTAATATCCTTTTGTTTTTTTCGCTTTTTATTGAGGAATTTACTTTTGTCTTTTTTTTTTCTTTAATTCGCCGTCTGGATCTTTAAACTTTGTATTTTCAGTCCTGAAAAAAAAAAATTAAAAAAATATATTAATAAATATTTTCGCTAAAAATATTTTTCAATCATTTAATATAAGAAATAAATTCCATATCGCAACCCACGCACACAACCAAACACTCTTTTAAAATTTTAAATTCCCTCAAAGTATCTTTCTTATACAAGAACCAATTATATCCATTGAATATTTTTTCTCATGCGTAGGTATGACTACAAGAGGATTTGTTTTTGTGAATATTTTTCGTTGTTTAGTTGTAAATAGTTGTGGTCTAGGTTTGTTTGTGTCAGCAACATTTCATGACTTTTTTTTGTACATTTTTTTCCTCAATATTAATTTTCAAAGCATAACTTAAAAGTTGTCATGGATCCTTCTAGTGTACACATGAATAGGTAGATATTTATTTATGTATTTAATGATTAAGGAACAAGGATTCGTTTTTCAAGATTTCTTAAGTTTTTAAGATAGGTATATAAGTTTTTTGTTTGTTTGAAGAAGCATTTGATTTATTTAAATGGTTTAGTTGGCCAGCTACGAGCAATCAAGAGAGAGAAAAAGTTGTTGGTTGAGTTCCAGAAGTGACACAAAAACGTTTCGTGTCCGCACTGAACCAAAAAGGTACATAATATCAATAAAAAAGTTCATTGTCCCAATAAACTTTTTTATTGAAACTCGTCCAACTAACAAGTTTGTTGGGACAATGAACTCCTGTTTATTGAATTATTTTTTCCATAAAATTTCAACAAACTGTTAGTTGATTTCAATAAACGTTAGTTGAATTTGTTGTTTGATTTTATAAACTGTTTATTGATATTATAAACAGTTAGTTGAAATATTTTTCTGGATCAATAAACGATTTATTGGGACAATAAACGATTTATTGGCACAATAAACGGTTAATTGAAATAATTGAAATTTAAAGAAAAATTATAAACTCTGTTTATTGGCTCAACTAACTCGTTTATTGGCTCAATAAACTCAGTTTATTGGCACAATAAAACGTTTATTGTGCCAATAAACTTATTTATTGACTCAATGAACTCTGTTTATTGGCGCAATTAACCGTTTATTGGCACAATAAAACGTTTATTGTGCCAATAAACTTATTTATTGACTCAATGAACTCTGTTTATTGGCGCAATTAACCGTTTATTGCCACAATAAACGAGTTTATTGGCGCAATGAACTCTGTTTATTGGCGCAATGAACTAGTTTATTGGCTCAATAAACGAGTTAATTGGCGCAATTAACTCAGTTTATTGTCACAAAAAGCATATTGCTAAAAATTTTAGTAAAATATTAAAAAAATTATTTATTTATTTATATAAATAACTAAATTATTGATATATTTTATATATATATATAGGTATATATATATATATATATATATATATATATATATATAAATAAATTAAACTTTCAATATACTTATAAAATTTCTATATGGCAATATGTATATGTTAAAAATACTTACATTTTATTTTTTCTATCCGCAACTTTTTCTGAAATTTGTAAGAGTTTTAAGTTCAAAAATTAAACATTTAAGTTAGGTAAACATTATAAATTTTATTGATTTTTTGCAATTGAAATTTTTTTCGAATTAACATATAAGTTTATGTATCAAACATAATTATATACTTATTTTAAGAAATACAAACTATTTTTTGTTTTTGAACTATAGGTATAAAGTTGGAAAAGTAGATCTGAAGTTAAAAAAGGAAAACTCTTTAATAAATTCCACGTTAAAAACAACAGTGGCACCAAATAAAAAACATACATCCCTATTGTGTTAGTGGAAAACTAATGATATCGTAACTTTAATTCAAAGGGACCTAAAAATATAGATAATTACTCTTTTATAATAAAGAAAAAGTGCAAATGCATAGTCAAAAATTATTTGAAAAGTGTAAATAATGTATAATCTCAAACTAGTGATAATGATAGGAGTGGAAAGGATAAAGAAGTGCATGCGTTATAAAAAATTATTATAATCACCTAGACCCTTTGAATTAAAGTTATCAAAATACTTAGAAAAAAATTTAAATAAAAATTATTCATTAATTACGTTTAGAAGGATGTGTGCTTTTGTACAACATTTTTTATTATCATCAAAATACAATGACTGAATAAAGTTCCAAAAGTTGGAACTTGTATTAGGAAATTCTAAGTTAAAAAGGAAGAATGTTTTAAAACAAATATCGACCGCCCGGATGAAACTAATAAAAGGAAACTTTACCCCGTCGAAATATAAAAATATTTCCTTAAAATTAATAACATCCTTACCAACCACAATTATAAACGGCTGGACGTTATCTCCTTTTTGTTGAAGGTGCTGGATGTGGTCCTCAACGTTCTGTACAGATGCTGCCACAAAAACAAACGACTCCTGGGAGTCCTTGATGGTTGGTTTCAATGTTGTCTTCATGCCTTTTCGGTCCTTTCGCACAGACTTTAATGTGGGTACTAGGTACCCATGAAGTGCCCACAAGAGAGCAGCATCCCTACAGTCTAAAAATATAAATGAAAACATGGATATAAAATTGTGTGATATAATTATCAATTATACTTAAATTAAACTAGAAGATATATAATATAAACTTTCGTGAAAGATAAGATAAAGGAGACCTCGAATGTAATGGATGGTTTCGTCCCATTGGTGTGACACTTAAAGACCTATATCATATCGTTGTCGTTCAATGAAAATTCCCTAAGTCCTTTTTTTCATTATTGCATTAGAAATCATCCAATAATAAAAATCCAAAAATAGATTAATGTAATTGTTAAAATTTTAAGATAGATGTTTTATTACAATTACAAGTCAAAATGGACTTAGAAAATTTCATTGTACGGCGACGATCTGAAAGGTGGTCCTCAACGTTCTGTATATATGCGCATTGAATATTTTTTCTCATGCGTAGGTATGACTACAAGAGGATGTGTTTTTGTGAATATTTTTGGTCGTATACCTAGTTGTACATTGTTGTGGTCTAGGTTTATTTGTGTCAGCAACATTTCATGACTTTTTTTGTACATTTTTTTCCTCAATATTAATTTTCAAAGAATAACTTAAAAGTTGTCATGGATCCTTCTAGTGTACACTACACAATACACATGAATAGATAGATATTTATTTATTTATAAACTTAATGATTAAGGATTCGTTTTTCAAGATTTTTTCTTAATATTTTAAGATATATAAGTTTTTTTTTTGTTTGAGAAGCATTTGATTTATTTAAATGGTTAAGTTGGCCAGCTACGAGCAAGCAAGAGAGAGAAAAAGTTGTTGGTTGAGTTCCAGAAGTGACACAAAAACGTTTCGTGTCCGTTGTTGGTATTATACAATATTTATATATTTTTATATAATTTTCTTCAAGTCTTCATTTATATCGATTTTTTACTTCCTCTTGACATAATTCCTTGATTGAAATATTGTTTCTAGATAGAAATTCCCGAAGGTTGTGCTGCAAATGAGATGGTCGTTTTCAAAATAGTTGAATTGTTTTTTTTTTTTTTTTTTTTTTGTTATTTTGGTTGGTTACAATGGAAAAAACTTCATCTGGGTATCTAGGAGATATTTAATTGGAAAGCTTTGTTCGGATGTAATTTATAGACACACTCACAATTACATTTGTATATTCAAACTCAGAAGAACCAACAAAAATGGGGCATATTAAAGTTAGTAAGCTCTTGTTTTTGAGTAAAATATAGGTATTAAAAATGTTCGGTCAATTTTAACATTTTAGACTCAATTTTTTTAGTTAGTTAAGATCTGTTTATATAAAAAAAATAATAAAATAATAGTTTTTTTTTATTAAAATGGCTGTTTCTTATAGTTAACCATTTAAACCAGTTGTTTGTACCAATCACACTCATATTGGCAAAAAGTTTGACAAAGAAAAAATATAATTAAGTAACTTTTAACCTTAATATTCTCTGTAATAATGGACATGGAATTGTAAATGCAAAAAAAAGTAACACATACGCCATAGTGTGCAATTTTCTTTTTTTTTTATCAAACGAAGATAAATGCTACTAATGGTTTGTTTTTACTCTGTTTCTCTCTTATAATGATTTCAGTAGTGATTATAGCTTTTTGTATCAAAATTTACCGAATAGTTATGATAACAAAATAGGATACTTGACTGAAATTTGGACTTATAAATTATGATACGAGTATTAGGCTATTGATTGTGTCGAAAAAAACAGGGCAGTAAGGAACTAAGACGTTCACGGGTTTTTATTGCAGGAATCGTTCAATGGGTTATAAGAGAAGATAAAACCGCGGAGTGCTATTAAATGAGAGGGTGGAAATTGAAGATAGAGGAGCAAAAGTCCCCTTTTTTGGTTTTTTTTCAATATATCTCGTAAGCCGAGCAAAGTTTTGATAAATTGCACTCAAAACTTTTTGTAGAGAATTGAATTTCCTATTAGAAAAATTTTTTTTAAAAATTGAAAACAAAAGTTTCCATACCAAAACAGTCGATACAATCATAAAAAAAATATCAAAAAAATCGATTTTTTGAGTTTTTTTTTGCTTTTTTAGTGGTACATTTTTTTTTGGGTTGAGATAGAAATAAACATTGCTCTTAAGAAAAAAAGAAGAATAAATTTCCTTCAAAATGCTGTGCTCACTAAATTTTTTCATTGATAATTACCGAAGTATGGCCATTTGAATCTAAAATGAAGTTTTTTTAATCAATTGTTTTTTGGAAATAATAGAGTGAGTCAGATAAAGAAAGTAGTTTTTCTATTTTTCAATTTTATCGAAAAGTAGAAGGCATAGGAACATATGATTTTCATGATTTGATAAGAAATCAATTAAGGCAGTTTACTTTGTCAATCAATTTGGTGATTTTTAAACGTTTTTTCCCAAATTTTGTTTTTGAAATCGTTTATTTAAAAAACAATTGATTAAAAAAACTTAATTTTTAAATTATTATTAAGTGTATAATCTTAGCTCTTGAAAAAAGTATCAATCATAACTGTAAGTGTTGCCGTTGTTTTTTAATAATTTAGTTATGTGTAGTTATTAAAATAGAATAGTACTTTTTTTCTTATAGCGTCACGTACAGTCAATTTTTTGCAATCAAATAAACTGAGAAAACATGTTATCAATGCCTCAATGGATTTTTTGCGTGATGAATTAGGTACTAGGTAAACTATTGGATCAGTGATAAGGAACAAAAATCTATTTAAAACAATAAGTTGTTCGGTAAAATCATTACAACTCCATTCAAAAACTTTCGTTAAAAGATGATTTTTTTTTTCTTTTCCAAGATTTTTTTGTTTTAACCTGATTCCCCTAACTATTCGAATTCAGTAAAAAAAAATACATGAGAGAGAGAAAAATGTAAACAATAAACATAATATTTTATTATATGCAAACTTATATCTGTAAATAAAAAAAATATCTTAGTTTTGATCACAACTAACCCGTTCTTCTTCTTGAATCACACTCATATCCAATTTCCGCAAATAAAACAGCAAGGGTTAAAAATCATGTGATATTTTGTCATCAATATTTATTACAGTTTTTTTGTTTTTCATTGCCTTCCATTGGTATCGTATAACTTAAAAAAAAAATGTAGGGTCAACATTTTATCAACATTGCTATACGACTTTTCAATTTCTAAAAGAGATCCTCTTCCTGCAGTCGTATATCTTTGCCATCGTGCCAAAAACTCTTCTTCTACAGTTTCATTTAATATTAATTGGCCAGCCAGTATCGTATCTATACATATAAATACCTACCAGGCTTCAGGCATATAAATAAAGTACTATAGCCAACTTAATTTATGCAAGACAATACACCAAACAAAATTCAATAAATCAACTTTATATACAATTTTCAACATTGAAAATTTTGCACACACACAATTTCTCTCTTCCTCTAACTCTCTCTCAATTCAAGAGTCATACAATGGTTAAACTTTGGTTAAAAAAAATTCTTTCTTTCTTATGCAATTAAAAGATCTGTGCAATTAAATCATCCACAAGTGTCCACTTTTTATAATCAAAACACAAAAGTTGTAGCGCACAAAATAAAAGAATAATATGGCTTAACGAAGAATGTTCTTCTCTCATAAAATATTTAACGTCATCCATCTTCACACGTACCTACCTAACCTCTACGAGAAGTAGAACAGGGGTTTTTTCAGGCAAAATTTATTCAAAAAAAACTATGATTTTCGATTTTTAGAAAGAGTGTCGAGGCATGCGAGGCAGGGTCCAACACATTAGTAAGTAAGCTCAAATATTATACAAAACATAAACAACAACAACTACAATAAACCCGAAGAGGAAAAGACACAAGAACGACTTATAAGCAATGATTATTTTTTTTTTTTTTGGACTATGCCATATTACCCGCACATCTTCACTTCTAACTTCTCTGTGCGAAGCCCTCTGTCAGGAGAAAAAAAAACTCCAACTCCGAATTCAGGATAACCCCGATGTAACGTTGTGTGTCAGTTGACCAGAGGAATTTATAAATCATTTTAAAATTCACAAACAATGAGCAAGAAACAATGGTTCCTCTTGTATGTGTAAATTGCTAAACGTGACATTAATTTTGAATCAGAAAATAATAGTAATAATAATGCCTTGAGAGTTTGAGTTCAATTGACTAGTTCAGTGTGCGACCAAAATCTATCTATAGCCTAGTGATGGGAACTATCGAATAAAAAATATCAAACTAACGATAGTTGTAAAATATTCATTCATTCGATAGTTTTAAATCATTCATTCATTTAGTTACCTACTATTTTCATTCCAATTGTTTTTTCATTCGATAGTTTTTTATTTTCGAAAGTTTTTTCATTCGAACAGTTTCTTTATTCGATAGTTTTTTTATTCGAATAGTTTTTTTATTCGATAGTTTTTTATTCGAAAGTTTTTTTATTCGAACAGTTTTTTCATTCGAATGTTTTTTTCTATTCGATCGTTTTTTCATTCAAATACATAGTTATTTTACCTATACCATTGATTTTTCCTTCGAATATTTTTTTTATTCGATAGTTTTTTTATTCCAATAGTTTTTTTTATTAGATAGTTTTTTATACGAAAGTTTTTTCATTCCAATAGTTTTTTTTTTATTCGATATTTTTTATTCGATAGTTTTTATTCGAATAAATGAATTAATGAACTATTCGATAGTTCAAATCATTCAATAGTTCTCATCACTAATAGCGATGTGCGATGCCGATGAGACGACGTTGATGATGACGATGGGTAGGTTAGGTTAGGTGACTCTTATATAGGTACCCTACACTTTCAAGGAGTGAGATTTTTCATCACAACCTTAGCCAGAATGAAATGTATTTTTATAACAACATACGGGGCCGATGGTATACCATACAATACGTTCCATCTTCTTTTCTATCATTTTGGTGTTGTGCGCTTGATGGTTTTGCACATCCATTCCATAAAAACCAGCATGGGTGGCTGTGTGAAGACTGCATAAGTAGTACCAAAAGAGATTCTTGCGAGCCAAAGAGTGAACTTTGTGCAACATTCAGCATTTTAAACAAAAACAATCAACAACAACACCAACAACAACACTTAACAAAAAAAAAACATTACAACACTAACAAAGTGTTGTTGTAAAAATAAAGGTACAACAGAGAATATCTCTTGCATAGAAAATACCTATAAGGAGCTCGGAAGAGACCTAAAAGCTGATGAACTATGAGAGAACTAGGGACATCGGAAAAGGAGAGGTGTTGTATTTTTTGCAAAATAGGTAGATACAAAAAAAAAGTGCACACGACCATCTCCTTGAGTGGCAACACAACAGTCAACCAGAATACCTACCTGTTTTTTTTTTGTTTTTATAACACACCGGCAAGCTGAGCGCACCGGCAAAGCCTCTTCTAGACATTTCGTCTTCTTTGTGGCAAAAGTGTTATTCATGCAACCACGGAGGAGTTGTTTAAGCTTGATGTTGAGGCCATTTTCTGTTCGTTTGTTGTAGGTTTTCTTATTTTGTGTTGTTTTTATTTTTGATGTGCTTCTCTTATTTCTTTATATTAAAAGAAAAATCAGGCCAAACACATTGCTCTCTGATCTTTCATGCAAATGCAGGTTTTTTTTGTGTGCTGTTTTATGAGATGAGAGAGAAGGTTACTTGCATGAACAGAAAAAAAAGAAAAACGTCGTCGTGTACTTTCAGTCGTCTTCATCAAGCAAGAGCATCGTTATTGTCGTTTTGCTGTCGTTATTGTTTGGAGTAGGTACCTTATAACTAACTTTTTGTACCTAGTTTAGTAAAGACGCTTTCATTTTCGACACTGAAAAAGTCAATCAGTGAATTTACTACATCATAGTGTTGTTCAAAACTTGAATTAGACCAACAACACTATTCAACACATCACTGAATTTCAAGTTTTCCTTACAGGATTTTGTTGTTATAGATTCAAAACAGCTACAAAACATAGAGTTAGGACTTTTTCTATAAAAAATGTACATCAATAGTTGTTTTATTAGATAGCCCAGGAGAATTAAACATTTCAAATGGAAAAAATTAGATCGTGCAATTTTTTTTCATAGGACGGTAGAGGGGATCACTGAGAGCTTAAAACCAGTTTTTCGGGAAAATCGACCTTGTGCTTAAGCCGCCATCTTGGATTAAAGGTAAAACACGTTTTAGTGAATAACTTGGCCATTTTTGATTTTTGACAAAAATTATATATGTAAAACTTGTAGAAAATTTTATTTTCTATAACTTTTGTGTTAATAAATTTTTCTATATGACCTATATTTTTCGAGTTAATTTGAAAAAACTATACCCCTACTCAGCTTAAACTTTATACCCGCTTTGATTATAGATTTTAAGATCAACGCAATATAGAAATGTTTTTATATGTTTTTGGGGATGATAAATCTAGCTGCAATTTTAGTTTTTGCAAATTCATGAAATTTTATAAACAAAAGGAACTATCTCAAAATCGGTAAGTGTCGTTTTAAACAAAATTAGTAAATATTATAATTGATATCTAGCACGACAAGCAAGTCTTTGAATTTTTCAAATCGGTTCATTAATGCCTGAGATATGACCAATTGTTTATAACTCACTCTCTCTTTTAAGCTTTTATTATAAACAATTGGTGATATCTCAGGCATTAATGAACCGATTTGAAAAATTCAAAGACTTGTTTGTCTTGCTAGACATCAATTATAATATTTACTAATTTTGTTTAAAACGACACTTACCGATTTTGAGATAGTTCCTTTTGTTTATAAAATTTCATGAATTTGCAAAAACTAACATTGCAGCTAGATTTATCATCCCCAAAAACATATAAAAAGACTCCCATATTGCGTTGATCTTAAAATCTATAATCAAAGCGGGTATAAAGTTTAAGCTGAGTAGGGGTATAGTTTTTTCAAATTATCTCGAAAAATATGGGTCATATAGAAAAATTTATTAACACAAAAGTTATAGAAAATAAAATTTTCTACAAGTTTTACATATATAATTTTTGTCAAAAATCAAAAATGGCCGAGTTATTCCCTAAAACGTGTTTTACCTTTAATCCAAGATGGCGGCTTAAGCACAAGGTCGATTTTCCCGAAAAACTGGTTTTAAGCTCTCAGTGATCCCCTCTACCGTCCTATGAAAAAAAATTGCACGATCTAATTATTTCCATTTCAGCTTAATTTTTTGTACATCCCGACTGGGCTAAGAGTTTAAAAAATGAAAAATACCCGTGGCATATTACTGGCTGATTTGATACCAGGGTAGCTAATTTAACCACCCATTTTATGGAATAAGTAAGTCGATTTCAACTTTTTTATATGACTTGCGGTTATACCATCGTAGGTAGGTAAAAATGAGTTAGAATATTTGGAATCAGCACAGCAATCCGAATCTTCGGTATTGATAAATGATAATACCCAAGACTGTTGAAAATGACGCCCGGGAGACTTCTTATTCTTTCTTCTTAGTTACTTAAACTCAAGTAACTTACTTGGACTGTATAGGATATGTGCAGTTGCCAGGTTAATCTTCCCAAGCTTTTAACTTTTTTCAAAGTTTTTTTTTACCCTTTTCACACCGAATCAAAATCTAGGATTCGAGCAAAAACCTCCGAATCTCATCGAAATCTACTACAATATTCATACATTTATCAGTTTTCAATGTCTAGTTAATAATCTATGTAGATAGCAACAAAGTAATCTGCTGAAAATTCAATATTGGTTTAGTTAGCAGAGACATATTTATAACACTTGTATAACAGTTTAACACTATACAATAGTTTCTAATCACAGCTAAAAACCAGTCTCAGTTTGCAACTTTAAATGTGACCTTTGAGGCTTCTTAATTAATAAGGTTTTAAAATTAAGTCCAATTTCGCCATTAAAACCTATCATTATTGGCAACGAACTTGACCTTGCTTATGCAGAATACCTGTCACATTTTAGTACAAAATAGTGGTTCCATATACGAATTTGTACAAAATTTGACCAATATTGAAAATGTGTTATAATTTGTAGGTATAACTTTCTTTTTTTTAGAATGAGATGGTAGTTTGAATTGGTATAATTTTTTGTATGACAGTTTAGCAAAATAGCTATTCTTTTCGTGTATTTGTATTCTGCTCTATTACAGTATAACAGTATGGCAAAATACTAACACAAACGCTGGAAAAGAAGTATAACTTCAAGATTAATTGTTTTAATTTAAAATTTAACAAGTTCACTTTTATTGTGATACCCTATTCATTTCAATGTAAGCACCAAAGTCATTCCTGCCGAGATCAAAGTTTGTTTTTCATATTGTCATTTTACTAAATTCCTTTGTCAATTTGTCGCAATAACAAAAAAAATTTACTTTGACACTTCAGAAATAATTTCGTATTATTGCATATTCGTAAAATTGCATATTTTATTTGACACACATATGAAATCTTGTATTATTAAGTAATTTATTTTATTATAGCTTTAACGCTGAAAAAAGGCCTCAATTATAACTTTACCGAATTAATGTCAAAACTGAACGAAACGGTGCCAGAAGTTTTTGTTAAAAGATAAATTAACAATAATGGATTCTGGTAACTTTTACAAGTGTCAAACGTAAATGTCACTTGACTATTTTTAGCTAAAAGCAAAGGACACGAACAAAATTTTTACAGGATAGAAATCATTAATAACAGACAACAACATGGAAATCTGTTTTGAGTTGAAATCCGATTCAAATTTGACATTTGCAATGACATTTTGAGTTCAAGTCGTTTCATTTGATTTTGTGTAATTCCGCTTCCGCCAAAGTCAACAAAAAAACTGAGCAGAACGTAAATTACGTTCAGTGACATATATAACTGTGTGTTGTTGTTCTTTAGTTATATGAGATTTTCATATTTGTTAAAAATAAATCAGTTTACTTAAAAATAATAGCGATCTCGTTTTTTAGTAATTTGTATGGTATTTTCGATTTCGTTGCAAGTGCGTTTCAGGTTCTAACTAATTCAAATAATAATATTTTTAAGTTTAAACAACTGCAACAAAAATATTGGTTAGTTTACCAAAATACAATTTCGATCAATACACTTTTTGTCTTACAAAAATTGTTACCATCTCTTCTCAAATCATACCCAAACACAAAAAAAATAATCATTTTTAGCAAAAAAAAACAAAACCGACTTCCATGGATCAAAACTGGGTTTTATGGTTTTTAAAATAGTTCCTATGGCTAAAAGTGAACGAAATTGAAATGGGACCAAACTGCAGCCACCAGCTTTCCAATACAAAAAGAATTATCAAAATTGGTTCACTCAGTCCAAAGTTATGCGGTAACAAACATAAAAAAAAAAAAAAAAAAAAAAAATACAGACGAATTGAATACCTCCTCCTTTTTGGAAGTCGGTAAAAATGTAAATGTCAACACCAAATTATTCATCATTGAGTTTATATTTTTTTTTCGTTTTTGCATCTTTTCCAGTTTCTTTGATTTTCAAAGTACCTACCTATGCAATGGAATTTTAAAATTAGTTTTGCGTACAAGATAGTAAAATCCTATAGGTAGATACCTATATTAAATATTATTAGCATTGACTAAAACAACATTTATGTACATGTGTAGATACAATTGTATAACATTTTCATAATAAAAATAACACAAATTTGTAAAAATAATACTCGTAAATTCTCCAATACAAACGGATATCCTGCATGCCAGCATGTAGTGGTTATAAATTTGTTTTAGAGATACTCGTACTATTATACTCGTATACCGGTGCGGAGTAGAGAGAATAAAAAGAAATAAAAACAAATAAATATCAATGTATCTATGGGATGCAATCTTATGATTTTTAGTCACGTATGAATATAAAACTCTTCGAAGGAATATCAACTTATTTTTTTTTTGTAGGTACTTTGTAGATATCTTTAATGTGGTTAAACATATTCAAAGTCACAATCTTTTTTTTCTATATGTTTTATGTGATTTTGGTCGCATGTAACGTTACGTTAAATCCAAATCGATATATGTATCTACTATACGTAGAGAGAGTAAAAATACCTTTTTACGTCCAAATATTTATAAAAAAAAAAATTGAAAAATATAATAACGAGATTAAATATATGGTTTGGACATTTGGTTTGTGACCCTTTTGACATAATATTCGACATTTACTAGATGTATGCGTAAGTAAATGTCAATAAATAAACGATTTATGATAGATTTTCAAATGTTATATATATATTTTTTTTCAATCACGTAACCGATGCTATATGTTACTATACGATATTGTGCGGATAATAGAAATAGGAACTAAGAGAGAGGATGATAGGTTTATTGATTCATATAAAATGCGGAAAGGCAATTATTATGTGTTTAACGATACACACATTTATCATATTTCAGTTGGTTATTTAATCGAAGTTATCGATCTAAAAATGAGAAATCTGTTAAGGTAATGACAATGAATGAAATTTGTCAAAAAATGAAGCCTTTTTTTGTTTGGTGTTTTGTGTTTATGGCTTCAAAATGGATATCATAGTAACAGAGTAGACGTGTTTCTCTTGGCGGCAATTTCATTTAAGTTTTCTCATCTAATAAACACTTTCATCCTTTCATTCAAGTTGTATCAAAATAAACCAAACTATTATCTATTCATATGAATCAAAGTGAAGTGAAATAATAATATTCACTCTTTAAAAATTAAATTGGAATTTTTTGTGAAAATCTAATAAAAAAAGACAGTTTTTTTTGTTTCTCTTTTCCGCGTGCTGTGAAAGAAAGCTTTAATCAACGTTAGCTCAAACACAAATAAATAAATTAATATGTATGGAAATAAAGGGGCACAAACAAGTTCATCTCATGAAACAATTAAAAACTCTCCAATTACTCCGAAAAATCCCACTCAATTAGAGTCTGGCGCTGTTAAAGACGAAGACACCTCGACAATAATTATTAGGAAAATGAATGGTATAATTGAAAAACAAAGTAAGTCAATAATTTCTTTACTTACAACACAAATAAAAAAATCCGCAGAAAATGTAACTAAAAACATTGAAACTAAAATAACAAAAATAAATGAAACTATGAATGATATAAGCAATCGTTTAACACAACTTGAATGCACAAACTCTACAATGCATCTTGAATTAGACGCGATAAAAACCGATGTAAACAACCTTAGATCTTCGATAAAGGAAATGAAAGGGGAACTCATCGAAACAAACAACACACTTTCCAACACAACCACGCAACTTGACGATGTCAAATATGAACTAGCCGAGGTGACAACAAAAATGCAACAATTAGAAATTGCACAAGAAATACAAAACAATAAAAACGTTGCTGCTGATGCTGTTCTCTATGGCATCCCTTTCATTAAAGACGAGAACTTACTTTCTTATTTTAACCACCTGTGCCATACTCTTAGCATTAAGCCACCTACACTTTTAGCCATCTTTCGCACACGCGTAGTAAACAAAAACAACAACAACTCTGCCATTCTTATTAAGTTTGCAACTCCATTTGATAAGAATTTTGTTTTAAAGGCTATTTCGAACTACCGGAGCGAGTCTAATGATAAACAAATTTTTCTTCGCGACGTGGGATTGACGCAAGTTGAACGAGAAAGCCCTATCTTTATACGCGAATGTTTGACCAAAAAAAATCATTTGTTACTGAAAGGTGCACTGCAGTTGAAGAAGGTTAAAAAACTGTCATCGGTGTTTACTATTAGGGGAGCTGTCTACATTAAATGTCAACAAGATGGAGAAGCAATAGAGATAAAAAATAACGAAGACCTTAATGGAATTGCCAGAGCTATAGAAACGCAAATTGAAATATAAATAGCTTCTAGAACTTTTGTTAAATTTAACGTATTTGAATATTTTTATTTTTCTTAAATATTTCTGATCTCTTTATTTAATTATTTTCTTTTTTATTTTATTTTTTTTTTACTCATCTTATTATATTTGAATAGTTATTATTTTTCTTTTAAAATTAAAACATTGAAACAATATTTATTTTCTGCTTTACTGTAATGAATAATTTTAATTTCGGAATGAATAGTCTCACGCTTGGTGACGGAATATTGCGTTCGATGGTAAACGTTTTGGCCAATCAAAGCAATGGTTTAAAATTATGTCATATAAATGCACAAAGTTTGCTACCTAAAATTGATGAGTTCAGGTTTGTGTTTGGTGGTAGTAGAATTGATGTTATTTGTGTATCCGAAACATGGTTTAAAGACACCCACAGTGATGCAATCTGTAAACTAGAAGGATATAAAGTCTTTCGCTCGGATAGACATGGTCGAAATGGAGGTGGTGTTGCAGTATATGTGCGCCATAGCATTCCATGCAAACTTAGATGTATCTCAGAAGCTGGAAGTGAAATCGAATATGTTTTCGTAGATATTGGGTATGGTGAAAACAAACTTCTCGTAGGAGCTGTATATAGACCAAATAAATACATTAGTCTTGGTCCATTTCTAAAATTTATGGAAGAGATATCTGTTCTATCATCACAGATTTTAATAAGTGGTGATTTTAATAGTAATCTTTTCCTGGAAAGAAGCTTAGTGGATGAAATGAGAACTTTTAACCTATTCCCTATAAATACTACCATTGCAACACACTTTACTGATTTTTCAAGTACACTCTTAGATGTCTGTTTTGTGAGTGATTTAAGTAAGGTTTTATTTCAGAATCAGCTCTCTGCACCAGGTTTTTCGAAACACGATCTCATTTTTATGGCTTTTGACTTTGTTTTCGAGTTTGAAGACATAACTTTTGAATACAGGGATTTCAAACATATTGAATACGATTCTCTTGAACTAAATCTGCGCTCTATTGATTGGAACCAAATTTTTTATTTGTCCTCCCCTAACGATCAAATAGAGTTTATGAACGCCCAAACACTTTCTATATTTAATACTCACGTTCCTGTGCGTAGATGCACATGTAAACATGACAATAGGCCCTGGTTTACCCAGGAAATTCTTAAGTTAATGCAGCTTAGAAATCGTGCTTACAATAACTGGAAAAAGTATAGATTGGAGATATTTCGGCAAAATTATCGTACGCTACGAAACACTGTCGTTAGTAAAATCCGGCATTTAAAAACAAAAATCCTTTCGGGAAAATTGAATCCATCTCTCGGTGGCCGACAGCTATGGAATAATCTTCGCGAGGTTGGTATAGCAAAAAATAAAAAGTCATGTTTCCCAGAAGATCTGAATGTCAATGAACTTAATAAAAAATTCACGGATTTACCATTTCCTTGCTTACCAGTAACTTCATCTCAATATACTCAAAATAACAATATAAGCGCGTTCAATTTTGCAAGGGTTGATAGTACTGACGTCGTAGAAAGTTTTATGTCAATAAGGTCAAATGCTGTGGGTATTGATGAGATGCATCCAGTTTTCTTAAAGGCGATATTGCCCATACTTTTACCGTTTTTAACGCATATTTTCAACACTATCATAACAACCGGCATTTTTCCTGAACAGTGGAAGGTAGCAAAAATAATTCCTGTTGCGAAAGGTGCAGGCAGTAAAGAATTTAGGCCCATCTCAATACTTCCTTTCCTGTCAAAAGTTTTTGAAAAAATCATTCAAAAACAAATGAATTTATATCTTCGCAGGAATAATATTTTATCACCAAAACAATCCGGATTTAGGGAAAAGCATAGTTGCGCTACAGCTCTCATAAATGTTATTGAAGACACAAGAGTAGCTTTGGACAACAGAAAAATAACATTCCTAGTACTTTTGGACTTTTCAAAAGCTTTCGACACGGTTGATCATTTTAATCTTTGTGATAAGTTAGTTAGGCTGTACAATTTTTCAAACTCTGCAGTTCAATTAGTAAACTCCTATATAAAAGGAAGGAAACAAGCAGTTATGGTTCTTAATCAGCAATCAAGTTTCCTCCCTACAATAAGAGGCGTTCCACAAGGCTCCATTCTCGGTCCACTCTTATTTTCTCTTTATATAAACGAACTTCCCCAAACAATATCTGAGTCCTCTATTCAAATGTATGCCGATGACGTGCAAATGTATAAAAGCTGTTCTCTTGGACAAGTTGATAGTTGTATCTTTGATATCAACTGTGATCTACAAAATATATCTAATTTCGCCAAAAGTAATGGACTTTTTCTGAACCCTGCTAAGTCGAAGTGTCTTGTTATTTCGAAAAAACCTCTTGACTCTTCTCGATTTTCACAAATAAAACTAGATGGTGCTTCAATAGAGTTTGTCGAGACTGCAAAGAACTTAGGAGTTGTGTTCAATCGGACACTAACTTGGGAAACTCACGCAAATATTGCCATTGGGAAAGTATATGGAGTACTCCGCCGACTATGGCCAACACATTATTACACGCCACCTAAAACAAGACTTATGTTGGCAAAAACTATGATCATACCTATACTTTTGTACGGATGTGAAATTTTCTGCAACTCCGATCAAGCAACTAGAAGAAAACTTAATGTGGCCTTTAACAGTATTGCTAGATACATATATGGTCTTAGAAGATTTGATCATGTTTCTTCCTTCTCCAAGTCTATATATAATATGTCGTTCGATAACCTTATCCGCTATAGAACACTAATCTTACTGTTTCGGACTATGCTAACTCATCAGCCTTCCTACATATTCTCCAGGATACAACTGTCCTCATCAATTAGAACTCAACAAATCTTACAATTTCGTCCATGCAACGCGACTATGGAATAATCTTCCACGTAGATTAAGGACTATAAGAACTTTAAAGTCTTTCAAAAACGAATTGCATATACACCTTTCCTTGCAGTAAAATCAGCAGAATATAATTTTTTTCTTGTAATTTTTTTCTTATAATTAAAAAATAAATGAATATAATTAATCATTATGAACTATATTAATTTCTGATTAATGAAAAAAAAAAAATATTTTTGTAGGTATCTTAAAAATTTGAATTTCAAATAAATTAACTTTGAAGCTTTTTCACCGTATTATATTTCCAATTGTATATTTACTATGAATAATTAACAAATAAATGCTTGTATTAGCTTATAAGATATTGTATCTTAAAATGCATGCATAACAAATAAATAAATAAATAAAATAAATAAAATGATTAAGGGAAATTATTTAATGTACGTAATTAACCCTTTCGAACCCAAGCTTTGAAAATCAATATTAAAAAATATTTTTTCAGTATTATCGTATCAAAAACATCACAACTAAGAAATATGAATAGCAAAAAGTTATTTTCCAAAATAATAAATAGCAAAACTAATGTGTTACTCTCATGTTACATGTAAGTAACATGCACTGCCTATGACCACCAAAAAAAGTCGGACAACTGAGAAAATAACTTTGTATAGAACAATAATATATGCTACTTCTTCTAAGCCAAAAAGCAAAACACTTTGTGGATTAACTTTTTTTATATCTTTTTTTCAAAATTGTGACCATATAAAAAATTTTTGTTTTTTACAAAAAAAAAAGAAAAAATGTGAAATTCAGTTCCTTTTTCGATGAAAAAAAATTAAATGTATGATATTTGACTAAATTTTTGTAATAATCCAGTAACTAGGCATCATTATCTTTCAATTGAGCCATCGAAACCTAAAAAAATATTTAATGGAATATTTTTTACGAATTTTTAAAAATATGTTACATGAGAGTAACGCTGGGTCCGAAAGGGTTAAGTAATGTGCGGATGAAATAAAAAGGTTTCAAGGCTGAGTTATAAATAGAATCTTAGACAAATTTACAAGGTTTTCGGGTATAAACCTGGTATCAACGAAAGTTTTTTGTTTTATTGATTTGTCTAATAGAATACGCAAATAGCACAGTACAGAAAAGCTATAAGAAAAGAGTTACGAGTCAGAGTCATGAGTCTAGAAGATAAAAAGCTTTAAAGTCTCTTAAAACTAATTTAAGTCTCATCTACTACTAACTATAGGTACCTTTTAGATGATTTAACTAAACCAGGGGTTTGAGCCAAATCCAAAAACGCAAAAATTCATAGTCCCGAAAATTTGAAAATTAAAAGTACCGAAACTCCAGAATCTCGAAAATTTAGAATCTCAAAAATCCCGAATCCCGAAAACCTTAAATCCCTTAATCCAAAAATAACGATAACCTAGAGTTCCTTAAACCCAAAACTACGAAAATTAAAAATCTTTATGTCGAAATCCCGAAAAAATATGTAATTTATTTCGGA
Organism: Episyrphus balteatus; assembly: GCF_945859705.1. NCBI lineage: Eukaryota > Metazoa > Arthropoda > Insecta > Diptera > Syrphidae > Episyrphus > Episyrphus balteatus. The sequence goes on from NC_079137.1 coordinate 54,025,350, forward strand.
AAAATAATAGGTACATAGGTACTAAGTTTAGAAGTTAAAAAGTGAAGGAGTAATAACAATTTTTCTACTCAATTACGTAGAGCAAACTTTTTCGTTTTGCTCAACAAAAGTTTCGGAGACAATTTTGTAGATTTTTGTTTTGAAAATTTGGATTTTCCGTATTTTGAGTATTCGAGATTTTGTTTTTCGGGATTCTGAGCAATCTGTGAAATCATGTAAATATATCGGTAGTCAACGGTGATTTCTATTGGCTTGAGTATTTCCGTTGTTTTTGATTTTGGCCTGGGGCAATGCTTACTTACTTGCTAAGGTCCTTACACAAAACTTAAAAAATGGCGCCCGGGCATTTTTTTATCACCTTCATCCCTTGGTCCCATTTTACAAGCATAATTGAAAAAAGCAAAATATTTGTATCACTTCACACAACATATATTTTGTATTAATACTTTACTATTTACCATCAATTTTAAACTGAAAGTCTATTTAAAATCAATGTTAAAGCTTTTTAAATCTCTATTTTAACAGTTTTTTTCGCTTCATCAGATTTTAATCAACAACTCAACTATTATAAGAGAGTGTTTAGTACCTACTCGTGATAGACCTAGTTCAATATAAAAATCTCTATACTTTCATTCCATCAGATTACCAACAATTCAACAAACAATGCGAATTCCATAATAAGGCCAATACTAGCATTGGCATACCTATACCTTGCCTTGTTTTTTTTTTCTATCCGCATATCTTTCAATTTACCGTTTAAATGATTCGAATCTAGGTCTCTTGCCACAACACAAAATAAAAAAGCAACAACAACAACAACAACAGTACGACTAAAAAAAAAAATCGATTTTGTGGTTTGTAATCATTTGTAATTAAGGGTAGGTGGTTGGATGGAAATTTTTACCTCATCCTACAGTTTTTCTTTTTTCATTTTCAATAAATCACCCTCTCCAAATAGTACCTACACTAAAAACCAAAGCCATTAATGATGGGAAAAATCTTTAATCGTTAATGTCAATACAAAATAAAACAATAGCGATGCATTAATTTTACTCAAAATTACAAAATAAAAAATATAAAAAACAGAAGGGATTTTTTATTGTTTAATTGAAAAATTTTCTAAATTAAAATAAACAATAAAAAATATTTATTATTATATTATTTTAATTTTTTGACCCTTTTTTGTGTTAAATAAACCATGAATTGAAATTAGTTATATTTGCTGTAAAAAAATTCTTTGTAAATAAATGATTAAATATTTTAATTTAGTAATAATTGAAGTCAACAAACTCAAAAAGGTCATTGATATTCAATTTGTACACTGAGGGAAAAAACAACTTAAAATCAACAAAAACCACGTTGATTCAACTATTTTTCGGAATGATTTTGCGTTGAAGACGAAAATTTTAAAATCAAAGTAGAACATCGTTAGTTTAAAGTGGTTTACCGTTATAAAACATCTTTAAATCAAAGATGTTTCAACTTAAAAAAAGCATCAATTTATTAAAAAAAAAGACAAAATGGGCAGCCGCTGGGGATCGAACCTACAACTCTTGGGTTACTAGGCGAATGCTTTACCAACGTTCTATCTCACTGTTGAAAATTAGAGTGATAAAATGCAACAAAAGCTGAAGTCCAACAAAAATAAAGAAATTTCTTACGTTGTTTCAATTTTATTTTGAAGAAGTTTCATGTTAATTTTTTCAACATTAAATCAACGTTGAACATTTTCCTTTTTACGTTGCGTTTTTTTCCTCAGTGTAGGTAGTCATATTTTGCCTTATTTATTAAAAATGGCGCCCAAGCAGGGATATCATGACCTTCCTTTAGGCATCAATTCGTAACTTTTTAGTTTGACTTAATGAATCTTAAAAATCCTTGAATTTTTTTATATAATCTCTTATCTGGCAAAATGGCGCCCGGATAGGGATACTATGGATTATGATTGGGCGCCATCTAGTGATTAAAATATTTTAACTCAAAATATCATAAAAGAAATCATGCCTGGTTCAGTTACTTTAGTCATATTTATCCATTAAATCGAAATTTTGCACGGTGTGTTATTTAATTGAGACAATTCTTACATCAAAACCTTGATGAGGTCCTTTCTCGGGCGCCATTTAACAGCTAATTATTTTGGATTAAGAAATATAACAAATCTTTTATACTGAATAGATCCCATGGATTAATGTGTAAACCATACTCGGGCTTCGGGCACTATTTCGTAACTTTTTACTTTTTTGGTTCAAAATATTATACAAAAAAAAAACATGTCTTGGTAGTTCTACAGGTCAATTAGTTTGGCCATATTACGCATTAAAATAATGTTCAGTTCTGTGGGATATGTAAGTCAGAGCATTAGCTAGCGTAAGATAATTAATTGGGCGACATTTAACAACATGTTGACAATATTTTTCAAGTTATGTTGCATTCATACAAAAATGGACTTATTACTACACAGGAAATGTCCTTCTTCTTCTTCTTCTTCTTCTTCTTCTTCTTCTTCTTCTTCTTCTTCTTCTTCTTCTTCTTCTTCTTCTTCTTCTTCTTCTTCTACTTCTTCTTCTTCTTCTTCTTCTTCTTCTTCTTCTTCTTCTTCTTCTTCTTCTTCTTCTTCTTCTTCTTCTTCTTCTTCTTCTTCTTCTTCTTCTTCTTCTTCTTCATCTTCTAAATGCCATTTATGGTATGTTAGAATAGATATCAACTTACTTTACGAGATACAAGCTATATCAACTATTTCAGATAGATACATTTTTTTCTGTTTTCTGAAGAGTCGTATACATTTTTATTTTCTGTGTAAAGGAAATTCATTTTTTTTTCTTTTTACTTTTCTTTTATTGTTTGAAGAAATAAATCTTGATCAACAAGTTTGATTAATTATGTCCCATTAATTATAAACTATATCTACCTCATCATCATCATCTTTCGAAAAAATATTACAACACAGGAGGTGTCAAAAGAGGAGGAAAGGTTTTTAATCAATACAATTTTCACCTGTGAAAATATTTCTATTAACATTTGAGAGTATCTATTGATTATCTGCATTAATTTCTTTTTTCCTTCTTTTTTTATTTTTCTCGTTACTATCACGCTATCTGTTCTCGTCAGATGAATAAAAGGATTACAACTGAAATAGAATGTATCATTTATTTTGTATTATTCTTTTGTTTGAAATTTTGGAAAATTCAATTTTTTTAAACAAATTCTGAATAAACCTTCCAAATTTTGTGTGATTTCGTGTTTAACCCTCTGTCAGCACACGGGTGCGAATTTGAGGACAAAAATGAAAAGTGGTCTCAGAAAAGTGTCTTTATAAGGTTGAAAATACATTTTTTTAGAATTTTGAATGCAGTATTCGAATTCCTCGGAAAATTCTGCATCAATTTCATACATGATTCTCCATAAAATAGTGAGATCGAAAAAAGTTCTAGCGCCATGAAACTAAAATGGTGCAATAAAAAAAAAAAAATTATAATAATGTGTAGGAGAATTATTCCACTTCTGAAGGTGTAAAATTAATACTAAAATGAGCGATATTTAATTCAATTAAATTTTGTTTTTTTCTCAAGTACTTACCTACTCCTACATGCAAAATTATATTTTCAAAATATTTTTGAGGCTGCAGAAAATAAAACGTGCTACAAAAAAATTGATAAAATATTCTTGCAGACTTAATTTTGATAAACCTCGACACATCTATTTTATACTGAAAATCAATTAGGTACGTACTTAAAAAATGTCAATGGCGAGACTCTATTGCTCAAAAGCACTTATCAGACATAAAATAAAAACGCATATTATTTGAAAAGCTGATACCTAAAAGCCATAAATAATTTATTCGTCTAGCTTCTACCATACCAACAATATACATACCTTGCCTATACATGTGATATTATGAAACCTTATTTCAAATTTCTTTCCAAGTGAATTAATAAAATATGTGATACCTATACCTTACTTTTACCTTTCTTGCCTATATAATATTTCATGAAAGAACCCTTTTGTTCATTTTGATTTCATATAATCTTCTCCTTATAACACAAAAGTTGGACTCAGGTTCATCATACATCTTCAAAAAAGGCCTTTTACATACAAAGACACAAGCAAAAATGATATAAAATATGTCACATTTAGAGAAATAAATCATATTAAACACCATAGACTAGAAGTTTAAATTGACCCAAAACTTAAAATACCATAAGTTCAAATTTCTAAAAGAGTCAAAAAGTCATATTAATTTCGCTAAATATATTAATAAAATTCTTGGATATCTATTACAGGATCAAGCATTTAAGGACAATCTACCATACTAACATAAATTAGGTCAGTTTCTTTGTATTTCAGTAAATCTTGCCTGACAAATCTTGCAATTGACAAATATTCAATGGTTTCACATCTGGATGCACTTAGGAATAATTTAACTGTCACATGTGAAGACATTAAAGTAAAATGCCACAAATCCACTTTAACTTATTCGGAGAAAAATGCAAAAAATAAATTTCCGAGCGCCGTTTTCCTTTTTGAACGCATCCCTACAGAAATTATGAAGAAGTAAATTGCAACCTCATATTATAACAAAATTCACTAATAGAACTTACTCTGAATTTTATAGGAATGTTCATAACTTAACTCCTGAAATTAATTTGAAAAGTTTCAAATATTCGGCAACTTTTCAATATCAAATTGATTATAAATTGTCATAGCTACCAAAACTTTATAACAGCTGTACAATAATGTTATTGATATTGGCACGTAATAAGGCTTGTCGGGTAATAAGGCCTAAGTAACGAAAATGCTTTTTAAAACTATCTCAGTGGCCTAAAATAAGAGGAAATGTTCTAAACTTCTAAACATGCCAAGATGTTTGAAATAGGGCCCTGATAGCTGTTAAATAAGTGAACTTTTCCATGACTTTTATAAAATTCACCAATACTAAATCGTTTTACTCCTTTAAAATTTTCTCAATCTGTTTAGCCTCCTCATTGTTTTTAACAGGTTCACGCACTTGTCAATCCTTCAAACCAGTGCAAATTATAAATAAAGGTTAATTTCTTGCAATCAAATAGAAATTTTACCTTGGCATCTTTTGAATCCACCAAGTAACATACTAAACTTTTCATTGACTTCTTTAAAATTCACCTTTCCTCAATTGGGGTTTCTTTCAAATCTCTCCTCCGCCAAACCTTTCCACTGCATTTAACATTTAAAAACCTTTAAGCCATAGAGAAAATGTAAATTTTTAGTACTTTCTATTTCACCAACAATGCAATCAAACAGAACTTTTAAATGATTTCTTTAAAATCCAAACAATCTTAAGTCGGTATCTTCTCTGATGTTCTGTGGTTGACGAGTTAAATTTCTTCTTGATGAGTGATGTAATTTATAAAACTCAATTTTAACAATATCTTCAAACACAACTATTCGTTGATTTATATTTAAACCTACCAATCTTTAATAATTTCTTAAACCTACCTAATTATGAGTAAATGTAAATTTGTAAAACTATCAAAAGTAATTTTTCGAAAAATGTCTCCTTCGTTGAAAATGTAATCAGACAGAACTTTTTCTTGACGAATCTGAAGTCATTAATTTTTTCAAATTTCTTTAACTTTACAACTATCTTTCATGCTAATGTTATTACACCTTTTTTTTGAATGAATGTAAATAATCTATATAAAAATAAGAACATTTTCAACAATCAAACAGAACTTTTCCTTTATAAATCCGATATCATCGCTTTACCTTCCAACTGTCTTTCATGTTCTGTTAATTAAACCATTTGTGTGAGCATAATTTATTCAAATAAAAAATTTTTAACAATCAAGCAGAACTTTTTCTTGGCTTCTTGAAAATCCTTAATAGGTTACTCTTTTTAAACCCCCCTAAACTTGCCACTCTTTTTAACATGCTAAACTTTCTAAGTGTACCTTTAATACAGAACAAAGTAAATTTTCAGCAATCAAACAGAACTTTTCCATCGAATTCATTTTCAAATCCACAAATCATCATTAAATAATGCAAAACAATTTGTCAATTTCGGCACCAAAAACCAACTTTCAAATGAATGCATTCAGCAGAGACCCCAAAAGTCAACATCATTCATTATAATAATTATCATACCGTTAAATCTGTCGTTAGCACCACCATTGAAACGCATAATAATAATTTTTCATCATAACAAAAAAGACAAGACAAATGTCTCTAAAATTACCATCTGACAGTAGTAAGTAGGTAAGTCCCCATATCTATATCGACTCTTAATTCACACAGTTTTCTTTCTATTTGTTTATGTAGGTATGCATTTTTTTTTTTAATTCTTTAACATTTTCAACACATAATCTTCTTCTTTTCTTCTTCTTATTATTTTTCTTTGATTCATTAGAAGAAGAAGAAAAAAGCCACCAATCCTTTTAATAATACCTAATATTTTTTTTTTGAAAAGACATAGGTTATCCTTTTTTCCTTTCAAAATCTCTTCTTTCCAGCAACGAACATAGTTTTTCATAGTCATAGTCTCATCGCCATCATCACCATTTGACATTTTCCGCAGAGCACAGCAGCAAGGAAGCAGCACAAAGAAAATAAAAAAAAAGAAATCATGTGTGCAATTCACACGTGGTTGAAGTGAAACCTTAGAAATCATTTAAAAAAATCGAAAAAAATATAACTTTTTTTTATTCCATCACTTTTTTTATATGACAACCTACAATAAATTTTATATCATCTGAAAGCTTATTGTTTCAGCTTAAAATATTCATATCGACTATGTCTATACAACATCTACAAAAAGAGCTAGAATTTTTTTTAACCCAATTAGTTTACATAAAAAAAGCAAAACAATCAATCTCTCTTCTCTTCCAACGCCATTCAATCCATTTTTTAAAAGACAACCTATAATAAATTTTACATCATTATTATTTCACCTTTCATCATATTTCTACCATGCCTACATCCTACAAAAAAAGTAAGAATTTTTTAAAGCCAAATATGTCGAAATTTCAAACTGAGATTACGGAACTTCCTCTACTGCTGGCTGGTCATCGGCAACAAATCTTCACAGGTGTTTTGAGGTATTTTTCAAGTTTTTCAATTAAAGATTATATAACTTGTAGAGCACGTTCTGTTATGTCTTATGTGTGATATATTAAATGAAAGGTAATATTATCAGCATGCGTATTAAAGTTAAATAAATTTGATATGTGCTCTAGATCAAAAGATATAACGTGTTTAAAAAAAGAACATCTTTTCACCGTTATCTCAGAATTTTGAATATGAAATTAATTGAAATTTTGCACAATCATAATTTATTTAATTACCTATCTACTGTATAAATTTCAAACAAAAAAGTTATGATCAACTGATTTTTCGTGTAGCTTTTTCGTTTCATATTGTATCAAATCACTACGATACTAAAGAAGTTTTCACTTCAAAAACCGGTTATGTGTGGCCGCCATGAAAATTCTCTTTTTCAATATTTTTCCTACTTCTTTTCTCGTTGAACTTTATTTATTATTTATTTATACAAAAAAATAAAGAAAGAAAAAGAAAAACTTGTGGTTTGGTTACAAAAATGAAACTAATGTAGGTTAGGCAGAGTCTACACTGTGGCCCATCATCATCATTATCATCAAGCGCAAAGCTTAATTGCATAGGGGATGACGACAACGCCGATGATGACAAAAAGTTACATTACAATTTTAATTATTCAAAAGTAAATTATCATCAATCCTTTCATCAGTTAAGTTAATAAACATCTCATCTCTACCCTTGCTTTTTCATTTGTGGATTATGTGGAAATGTAACGTGTGAACGTATACTCACCTGATGGTGAATAACAACTAAACAGTCCAAATAAAAAAAAAATGACACAAAGAAAAAAAAACCCCGTCTGCTTACTCTTTCGTCATAAATTTTTTTATCTCTAATAGGTAATCGTTTTTAACTTTTTTTTCATTTCCACGTGAAAAAAACGTCTTCCCCATCCCCCAACAAAAAAAAACCTAAGGAAAAAACTCACCTGGAATATTCTTATTCTTATTATTATTCCTTTCTCGTCCGTTTCGCTCCTTTTTTCGGAAAGTAGTCGTGTCGAAATCGCGTTGACTGAGAATTTCTTTTATGCTTTCCCTTAAAAAGGATATTTTTTTCCTTAATTTGTTTGATTTTTATTATAAATTTGAGAGTAATCCTTTTTGGAGCTAAAATATAATCCTCATTGAGAACCACCAATCAACAAAAAACGAGAAATAAAAAAATATTGGTACTTCTTGGAAGATACCGAAGCAAAAAAAAAAAAAAACACCAAACAGAACTTTTTTTCAAAAAATTGATTCTAGATTTTCTTTTTATTATTATTTTTTTTTTTTGTATTAGAAATACAAATTGCTTTTTATACCCCAAGTAATATTTTGGTACATAATATTTTCGCTTTCATTTCACATTGGCGTTAAAAATTGTTTATTAATTATATTTAACTTTTTTTTTGTAAATTTACAACATTGATATATAACAATTTTTAATTTTTTTTAGATTTTAGTTTTATTTAATTAAAATTTTTCTTATAGAAGAAAAAAAAAATTATTAAATTTTTTTTTTTTTTATGAATTCTCGTTTTCACTATTTTAGGTTTGTTTGTTTTTGTTCTTCTTCACGAGAAACGAGAGTTAATAATTTTCACGTTAGGTCGTTTTTTTTTTTCAAAAAATATATATTTTTCTTTATATTTTGTTATTCAACATTTTTAAGGGAATGAAACTTTCGCAAAAAAAAAAAAAACGTGAAGCACCCCCACACCGACCCGTCAGCATCATATTCACAGAGTAACTGAATTTATTTTCTGGAATACCTGGATTAGGTCACCTCCGGTTGGTTTGATTTTTGTGTTCGCTCCGTTCCTCTAAGTCATTATCATCATCATTATCATCTTTTACTTCTTTATAATATTCCTTTCCTTCAATTTTTATTCGTTTCATTTTCGTTCAAATATTTCTCGATGTGTTCTTCATGGTGGTGGGAAACAGATTTTTTTTTTTTGAGTAAAAAGAGAGAATGTAAATATTTGTTGTTTTCTTTTATGATTTGTGTTGTTGTATATTTCTTGTAAAAAGAGAAAAGTTTGTTTGTTTTTAGTTGTTTCATTTCCATTTTACACACAGAATTTTGTTTCAATTTTTTCTCATATCATTTCGGTGGGTTGATAAAATTAAGAAGAGAAACAGATCTTTATTTTTGCACTGTGTTGTCAGCTTAAGAGCGACAGCAGCGCATTGGATGTGTTTCTCTTTTTTTTTCATTTTGTTTGTGGGTATTTACTGTTATTGATGTTCAACAAAACAAACAGTTAACAATGAAATCAACCGAAGAAAAAAAGGAAGAAACAAAAAAGTTGGGTTAAAATTTTTAGAACATGGAATTTTTGCATTATTGCAAATTTTAAGCATGTTTTTCTATCGAAATTATCAAAATTGAACCTAATGACAATGGAGATGCATTTACATTGTTTTTTTTATTTTTCCCCGTAGAAGAAGAAAAATTACAAAAAAAAAAAAACTTAACCCATTTAGTCATTTTTCTTTGTCGGAGAGAGAACATTTTGTGTGTATCTCCTTTTTTTGATTTAAAATTCTAAATCTCTTTTTGGATACCGACCGACACGACAACAACAAATGACATCTTTGGAGAGAAGAAATTCATTTGGCATTTTGCATAATATTAAAATTTTGGAATTATGATGCTTCTCTTGTTGACAGTTGGTCTTTGACTACTACCTGTCTATATATTGAAAAAGGACTTGCCTTCTGGAATAATACCTTTTACCCTTATATCTACTAAGACTCTAGGGAATTTCAACCCTGCTGTGGTTGAAAAGACATTTTCTTCTGGCAATAGCAGCAGTCAAAAACTCTTGTCATTTAGCACAAAAGTGGTGCAAATAAAGATTGATTGACGCGAGGGGAGTTTTTGAAATTTAGTAGAGGTGAGTTGTTGAGTGTCAAATGATGAATTTGAAACACATTTTCTTGTATACCCTGTAGAGCAAGTCCTATATAAACCTTTAGGTGGTGACTTAATGGCTTACGCATTTATGATAGAATAGCATAGGTACACAACGGAAATATAGGGATGCCAAAGTTTCTTTAATTATAATTTGCACAGCACACAGAGTGTGATAGAAAAGATTGATATCATTTTGGCAGGAAACTTTTGAAGTTTGGAAATTTGAAATTTTAGAGAAGTAATGCTTACGGACATTTAAGATAGTTATAGTCTATTGGGGATTTTCAGGTAGGGTATTTCTGTTAAATGTCAAAAGTTATGAGTATTCAGCATTGATGTTTAATTGAGAGTTGCACAGTTTTGCTTGGGCGCCAGTCAACATTCATATTACCTTACATTCAACATTTCTAACCCATGGCGCAAAGTTATAAAATAGCAATGTAAAGTGTCACGAAAGAAGGGAGTCATTTATGAACAATCTGAAAAATTTGTGATACACGCTTCTACAAAGGAAAAAGATGAACAATGGAAGGAATTATACGACCTTCGTAAAGATTTTATGTAAGGAGTCCTGTGGCATGACTATTGGAAGGCATAATCTGCACGAATGATGGACTTAGGTTGATGATCGACTTTTACACCTCATATGCTGTTCACCAGTCGGATCAATAGCTTGTTGGTGCTTAACTCCTTGTATATCAGAAAAGCTGTTTTTTTCAGGAAACGAGTTTTAAGTTTAGAATAGATCGATTTTTGTATGCAAAAAGTCAGTTTCTAAAAAAAAACTAGTGCTCGTTCACCGTCTGTTTTTTAAGCTTTAAGCAAATTCCTGAACAGAAAATTATGGATTAATTAAAAAAACAACACCAGTCATCACATTGTTTATTTTAAATGTTTATTTTATTTTATTTTATTTTATTTTATTTTATTTTATTTTATTTTATTTTATTTTATTTTATTTTATTTTATTTTATTTTATTTAATTTAATTTTATTTTATTTTATTTTATTTTATTTTATTTTATTTTATTTTATTTTATTTTATTTTATTTTATTTTATTTTATTTTATTTTATTTTATTTTATTTTATTTTATTTCATTTTATTTTATTTTATTTTATTTTATTTTATTTTATTTTATTTTATATTATTTTATTTTATTTTATTTTATTTTATTTTATTTTATTTTATTTTATTTTATTTTATTTTATTTTATTTTATTTTATTTTATTTTATTTTATTTTATTTTATTTTATTTTATTTTATTTTATTTTATTTAATTTAATTTTATTTTATTTTATTTTATTTTATTTTATTTTATTTTATTTTATTTTATTTTATTTAATTTTATTTTATTTTATTTCATTTCATTTTATTTTATTTTATTTTATTTTATTTTATTTTATTTTATTTTATTTTATTTTATTTTATTTAATTCTTGAGAGGGGTCCGCCGACTGATAAATACGTTGTTAGGGGTCCGCCCACTCTTAAAGGTTGAGAACCGTTGTTATAGGCGATCTTAAGCAGACTGAGTCCTCTATAGTTGTAGCAGTTCAGAGGGTCTTTCTTATGGATCGGGGCCTTTTTTCTTCTGACCACATTCGGCGGATGAATTGGTGCATACTCCCAACCAAGTTATTTCCTACTGCTTTAAAAAGATGATTAGGCTTCGATGTGACTTCCTTGACTTCGACCAGGTCGGGCGTTGGCCTTCATCGTCGACAATGGACGGTGGGTGAATTATGGCGTTGTTGGAGATTGTAGTAGTGATTTCTCCAAATTCTCAGAATCGCTTGTAACTCTACTACTGTTTCCTTGTTCGTCTTTGCAGGCTTCAGTTCTAGGTTTATAACCTTGAGATGTTCTTTTTGTCTTCTGGTAAAACTTCCGAGCCTACATAGCATCCCACTATTTCCCGATTGATCTATTTCCGATCAATCCTTCTTTTTTTTCTCTTGAGGTGCCGACGCAACTCGACGCTTTCTGTTAAGCTGAGGGATTTTACTGGTATTCATTATCAAACTAGTGGTTTCGTTGTGGTGGCCTATTGGCAATTGGTCCCAAAAAGCAAATGATTCGCGTAAAACGTGTAAGAACTTATCTATAATTGTTAAACTTGTCATCAAAACCATAAATAAAATAAATCATTGGCTTTTTGGGATCAATTGCGGATTTTACTGTCTCTTCGAAAAAAACACCCTTCCACCAAAATTTTTTTTACGAAAACTCTTTATCCTTGCTTTCTATCCCAAAATCAATGTTTTTACCAAATTTCATTAGGGTGACCCATCATTTTGGTTTTCACTCAAAAAAACACCCTTTTAACCATGATATTTTTATAGACACTTAAGATTCTTGTTTTTTATCTTAAAAGTAACATAATTGCTAAATTTCAATAGGGTACCAGTAACATAACTCTAGTATTACACACTTTTTCAAATATACCCATATTTTCTTTACTTCTAAAAAAAACACCCTTTTACATAAGAAAAATGTATAGACTTACATTATTCGTAGTTCCCATGGGAAAGAGAACATATTTAATGAATTTTGTAGTTACCATTACAATGGTACAATGGTACCATTTATACCATTGATTTTATCGGACTTATAGCGGATTTTTCCCTATTTCTTAAAAAAACACCCTTTAACCTAAAATTTTTGTATAGACTTTTTGGGATCTTGGTTTCTGTTATAAATGAAACATTTTTACCAATTTTTATATGTGTAACAATTTTTTCCTAGTTTTTGTTATACTAATTCCGAATTTCATCATTTCTTAAAAAAAAAAACACCCTTTCACTCAAGATAATTTTGTGCACTTTATAGATTCTTAATTCTTATACCAACCAAAACATTTACACTAAGCTTTGAAAATTAATAAAATTTAAGTCAGCTGTTATGATACCTTCCTCACACACAACTTAACCCATCAAAAAAACACCCTTTCAACAAAAATAATTTTGAGAACTTTATGAATCCTTTGTCCCTGCTTTATCTAAAACCTTCATCCTGAATTTTATCAGTGTTTCATGTTTTTCACATGGGTTTCGGTTATATTTTACTTGTTTAAGTCAAAAAACAAGCATTCTTGTTTTTAATCGGCAATAACTTTTCTTAGAGCAATCGTATTGACTATATTTTTATGTCATTAGATTTAGCATCAAAAAATACCTTGAAAACATGTTTCATGTGATGATATTCGACAAATAATTTTTTCAGTAGGTATATGTTTGACCTTCACCCCCTCCCTCTTGTAGGCCAAAAAACACTCTTCCAACCAACTTTTTTTTATAGACTTTTTATGTACTTGATTCTTATCCCAAAAGCAAACTTTTTGCCAAGTTTCATGAGTGTAACAATCTTTTTTTTTTTAAATGCCTATTTTACCTGTACAATTTTAAAGTTCAAGTGACCTCAACTCCAAATTTATAAAGCGTTTCGCCCAGGTACGACAGTGGGCTCATCAGTTAGATCTGTCGTACCCTTACTAAGACGCCTTATTTTGGTCGATGTTTACCGACACTATATAAAACTCACAGCATGAATATACTGTGAATTCTAATATTCAAAGGGAATTTGTTTAAATTCAGACCTTAGAAAAATGTAAGTAAGGGTACGACAGATCTAACTGATGAGCCCACTGTCGTACCTGGGCGAAACGCTTTATAAATTTGGAGTTGAGGTCACTTGAACTTTAAAATTGAATTATATTCAATCGCTCCACTTAAAATAGAAATAATTTAAATAATTTTTATTATTTTTGTTATTTTTTTCTTCGTTATTTTACCTGTACTAT